>NW_001914848.1:220765-263680 GCF_000226545.1 Podospora anserina S mat+
TCCTCATGCAAGCAATTCAAGTTCATTTGTCTACAATCTACTCTCAGTAGCTCTTTGTTAGAACAACCTGTTGTTGACAGTGAACCCGTGTCTGAGACGCTTGTCACAACCTTCGATCATCCTGTCATATTCACCTCTGGCGTACTGCCTTGCAGTCTGTATCCATTCCTGGTGCAGGTTGTAACAGCACCCTGACCTTATCTTATCATTCACCTGCCCTGCCCCACCGAGCCTTGCAGCCTTGCACCTTAAATTCCTTGCAGGCCAGGCCAGGCAAAGCCTTCCTTTCCTTTTTCTCTTCTTTAGCTTAGTATTTCGTCAATTGAGTGTAGCTTTGCAGCATTGTCTCTCGTTTGGCCACTTCGTGACAAGTACCATTAGATCTCTCTTTAAAAACACTTACTTTCTATACCGTGGAAGACTCCCAGGTAGCTAAGGAGGTCAGGGACCTACTTAAGAACTATACGCCGGCCGGAAAACGGCTTGCGGTAAGGACTCTCACTAGTACTAATATTTATACTGAGATCTGAGGCATCCATCCATAAAGCTGATGCGGCAAGGCACCAACAAAACGCCCACAAAGTCCAGGACGCAAAGAAAAGGCGCAAGTTTAAATAGAGAAGATTCGAATTCTAAGTTTGTAAGGCTTTGTGACCTGGAAGAGGCTCGTATTGAAGGGAGGGTGGTGGAGGAAAAAGTGGTGCCCAAGGAGGATATGGAGCAGCCGGAGCCAGCCGAGCCTGTGCGGCGTAGCACACATTATCGGGTTCAAACTCGGCGTAAGAGGGAAGCAGACAAAATGTCTGACTCTAACAGTGATTGAGCTACATTTTGGTATAACTTCCATAGAAATTGACCCAATATTGGTCTTGTTGTGGGGAGTATAAGCATTCAGGGGTAATCTCATTAAGGTTGTGTGGCTGGTGTGGGGGTGGTGGTCCATATTCGTGGGTGGGCCATTTCCTGGTCATCCAACCTAGTAATGGAATACCATTACTTGACTTGCGCTTATACGCTCCTGAGATATGATGGAGTCGTCTGTTTGGTACATAAAGAACGCCCGGGAGTGACAAGGGTAACCGAGATGCTGGTCGTAGCTATGCTGTGCCAGTGACGGACTGCGCTATCGCCGTCTTCCAGCTCGAGGTCCTCTACAATGAGGCAGAGGAAACTGAGGTGGTCACGGTCTTATTGTGACATGACGCCAACCCCCTATTATTCGTTGATTGGAAAGGTGCCGGCTGAGGATATGTTGTTATGGGCCTTCACTTGCTTCCAGATTTCAACCTTACAGCCTCTACAGAGGACGGCTAAGCGTACTGACGATAGGAGATTATGGACGGTGTTAGTGGTTGTAGACGCCACTATTGAAGACGGCCGTGGTGCCCTTGCCGATAGTTGACGAGATAAGCGCTTTACTGCTGGGGTGATTTTTGTGAAATTGGTTATATATCATATTGTACATAACACTAGCGACAGTAACAAGAGCTTTTCCCGGTGCTAAAGAATTCTGGTTAATATCTACAGCATGCTTTGCAGCGCCTCGGAAAGAGCGGGATTTGAGCAGATACAGAGGCAATACATCCATTCATGAAGGTCTAGCAAACAGAATCTGGGTACTTTATCACCGACTGAGGTTAAATCCATCAACCTAACACTGGCAACGAAGGCATTTGATTCTGATCCTTCCCAAGCCGTGCAGCCTGAATATTCAAGGGATGTATGGGATGACATCATCCGTATCCCAAGGAGCAATATAGTCGGCAGGAAGTTCCTCATCAGGTGGCACCTGATGTGCCTCAGCCCATACACGAACTGCCTCATAATTTTTGCATTTGTGTCGGGTGTTGAAATCGGGGAATGCCTGAGGTTGCTTCGTATTTGGCTGATGAGTCCATACTTGCCCAAGCACCCCATTATCCACATTGCACATGAGCACTTGTCGAACGATATCTAAGCAATGTGCTAATAGACACACAATACGTCTTAGTACTCTGAAAATATAGGATGAGGTGCACTTGTACAGGCCAACTTACTAAGGTGACTTTTAAAGATATTTTCTTCGAGGTCAAACGCGTCATCGCCTATAGCCTTATAATAATTGTAGTTGAAGTAAAGGGACTTGCGAACCAAATTCTAAATCCCAAGTGCTTTGGTTAGATGCTGGTAACAAGTATCCAAACATAACGTACCAGGCAATGTAAGTGGTGTAGGCCTTCCACATTCACGAAGAAACCACCTCCATATTTTTTTGCTCGTTGAACGTGGTGCTTTGTGAGCCCGCTCGCAATCCCTTCATTCTCTGGGATGATGGAGGCTCTATCTATTTCCCTGTTAGCCTTGCGTAACCCATCTCCCATTAACAATAATAACTAACACTCAATACCCAAAGCCTCCCATGCCGCGTCCACTCTGGGCGACCCTTGGAGACGATATACCACTTCTTTCATAAATGAACCATTAAAGGACGTGATTGAGTACGCGTGATCAACTTCGTTAAGCACGGGCGCTAAGTTTAGTTCATTGCCATCAGTATACTTATCCAAGAGTCAAAAATGCATAACACGCAGCAGCAGCAGTTGAACTTCTTAATTTATAGATGAAAGTTGACTTACAGTACTGCGATGTGCGCATCGCACATTGCCGGTCCAGATCCATCTCTATTCCTTGCTGGATTTGTTGGCTGACAATAGTGGCTATTGTTATGCCAAGAATCAAGCCTAGCAGAAAGAAAAGCGACTTGATGAGTATTGATGGCAACAATGTTTGTCCTGGGGAACGACGTTGTCGGACCTTGGGGAGTAGCTCTGAACCATGATCCGAGTCGGAGTCTTCGCTTGTCCCTGCAAAGGAAATCTTGTCTTCGGACATACCTGAAGACATCGTGGTGGCGACGAGGGCAATGATGCTCGTGATTGGGTATATGGGGGCCAGATAGGGGGAACGTTGGGAGGGGTTAATTGAGGGAGAAAGAAAGCAGCTGGAAGGGAAGGGTAAGGTACTTGTAATATATGCTGAAGATCTTAGCCGGAACTTGGCAGCTTTTAGCCCCTCATTGTACTTCTTGATCTACCAAGTAGGGAACCAAAAGTAACGTAGATATCTACAGGCAGGAAGTCAATAGATTATTTTTGTGTAGATTGATTAGGTACGCAGTTTTCTTCAGTGTTGTTTGCATCTAAGCACGAGAGACAGGACTCAATTCTGCATTCAGTGAATGCGAATTACTTTATGAACCACCTCGCTAGCTAGGTAGGTATTTCTGAGAGACATGTCTGAAGCTTTGAAAAGGAATGGATAGCTGTGCGCAAATACCGCAAATGTTACTCGAGTAGACACATGAACACCAAAAAATGAAAGTGCAACACGGGTAACTCATTGGCTCCTCAGACTTCCATGCGCTACATGTATCTCACATGCCAAAGAAGCGCTTGACCCCAACCACGCTCGTGTGTAGCCAAGAAGCTGAACTATCCATGGCCATAAGGTGTGCGCGGTATCCTTTCTCAAGGGAGTCAAGGTCGAGGTATCCGGGCCCCGAGGGAAGCTGATTGAACGTCAGAAACAATGAGACTCAGGAGCCAAAACCAATATAGCATACCCAGTGATTCGGGTGCTCCCATTCGAACTTCTTTTTGCCATAGGAATAGGAAGATACCCAGGCCGACCTAGTGGCCGAAGCGTCGACGGTCGGGGGAAGACCTGGCTCTCGCGTGTCGATGTCGAGTTTCTGGCGGCAGAACGCTAGTAAATAGACTTTTCTTCAAAGACTGGATGCCGAATCATTACCTCAGAACTCATAGACGGAGCTATAGCCATGGAGGCTACGCCGGTGAAGGCTGTGGCAAAGATGAAGCCCCTCATTGTTGGGCAGCGTCGGTAGCAGTGCACAGTGAGAAGCAAGCAAGCACTTAGAAACAAAGAGAGGGAACCCTGTGTCCCAAAATGGGCGTATATGTAATGGGAAAGCGAGTGTGAAAGTTGAACGGCAACTTAACTGCCGACCGCAGTATCCCAGAATGCAATACTATGTATGCAGGTAATGATGATGCGTGGGATAGGTAATATCAAGATGGTTTCGCTACTTTGACTTAGCTACTTACTCATATCGCTAGAGCTAGGCAGTGACGATGTCAAACCCCCACCTGGTCAAGTAATATAAAGAGCAATAGTCTTGGCCCCTGCAATTCCTCTTATCATGCTGACCGCCTAAGGTCCGGTTCTTCGGGTATACCAGATGCTCGGGTTTGCCAAGTCTAACTTCCCTTTCCACGTACTGCCCCCCACCCCCTCTGGTCTCGGAACCTCCCATCTACTCCCCGTGCCGCCCTCCTTATGCTGCCCCTACTATAACTACCATGCTGATGCCTAAAGCCCGGTTATTCGGGTGTACCAGATGCTCGGGTTTGCCAAGTCCTCCCCTCCCTTTCCCCCTCCTCCATTTGCCCCTCCTCGTCCGGATCCTCGTCTCGCCCTTCCGTTTGCCACCCCTCCCATCCCATCCCGCCGCTTCCCCCAGCCAAGGCCCAGCCAGTACATCTCTACTCCCAATCCACGGATGCAAAGGGGCAAGAAATTTCCATGCGCCACGAGACAGTGAGAGATACCTCAAGGAGAAATCATGTTCCAAAGCAGACAATATGTTCGCCTCAGAAACATAGGCCCAGACAGCACGTCAGGCGACACGGCAACCCGAAATGGCTCTGCAGCTCATCATCATAAACCTTTGCCACATTCTCTTCGCCGACCAGCCACAGCCACCATAGTATTTCTCGTCTCGATAGTTTTGAACTTCTTTTTGTTGGGAAAAGTCTTGCTCTCAAACACTGCACGGGACCGGATATTGACTTACTGTAAGTGCTGCCTCACCTTACATGATTCAGCTATGGCTGATTAATGAATGGAATAGCTCCGGCTTTACCTGCCATTAGCCATGAACGGGTTGTTTTCTCCAGCGGTTTTGGTATTGAACAATCACCATTCCAGGGGCCACCTTCGGAGGAGAACAACAAGCTCTGGGCTGGTCTCTATGACTGTAAGTTGCGTGCTGAAAACGCTTTGCTTCCTGATGTTATGCTGAGAACTGGCTCGTTTAAAGTCGGGATCTCGAGGATTAGCGCAGACGAAGCCCGGCCAATGGACAACAAAACGCTCCCGATTCCAGGTCGAGAGGGTGGATATGTTGTCCAACTGAGTGTGTTCCATCAACTTCATTGTTTGGTAAGATTGTCCCGGCCTACATTATTTTTGCATGGTCAACCAAAGAGTAACACAGAGCGTCATTCTCAGAATCTGATCCGGAAAGGCTTATATGGTGCTGTCGATATGACAAACGTGGACGAGCTGCTGGGCATAGAACATCTCGATCACTGTCTTGATATGCTCCGACAGAGCGTAATGGTACAGTCTCCTCACCACTTCCTATCCTGTCTTGAACAAAACATGTGATACTCAGCAGGCTAACAAGAGCTATTGCTAACCAAATATAGTGCAGCAGTGACATAACGCCAACAACATTTGCCCGTCAAACTTCCTCCTCTCCCATGAAGATTGTCGCCGAGGTCGTGCACACTTGTCGGAATTTTGCCAAGGTTCAGCAATGGGCATGGAATAGACGGCTGACAACGGAACTGGACAAAAATACGCTAGTCACCAACGATCCTCTAGGTTGGGGAACTTACACATATTCTCCTTGAACGGGGTTTGATTGCGAGCTTTGCTGTCTGTTGGTAGAAACAACACACGCGTTTCTAGTTCAAGTATCATATGTGCCAAGTTTTATTCCATTGCCTAGGTATTTCAATATCCATTGTCTCATCTATATTTCTCATTGACTCCCCTTGATAGCCACCAGGCTGGAGTGAGGTAAATTTATTTGTCTGTGAACATGCCATTGGCTAAACTCGAAAGTGTTTGCTTGAACTCCTGAAACCTTAGTCTTCTGCATACTTACCAAGTTCAGAATCATGCTTCCATACCCACTCCGATATTTGTGAGAAATTTCTGCACATGTGGCTTGTCGAGACACGAGCTTCAGGTTGCTGATCGCCAAGATCAGTGTAGAACAAGAGATCGGTGCCACTGTTGCACATCAGCACCTGCCGTAGCAAGTCAATACAGTGATCTTGTGGTATTAGCGTAATGTACCTAACATTTGGATTGAGTTGCAGTGATTTTTGTTAACTTACCGACATGCTTCCACACAATCTCGGGGGGGTTTTGGAAAGTATCAACGTGTTTATAATAGTCTCTCCAAATGTACTTTCGAGTGATGTCCAAACAGTGGAGATGATGGAAAACCTCAACAGTGGCATAATAGTGATTGTTCACGCCCTTGGTGAGCTTTGTTGTCGGATCAAAATCCTGCAGAGTTTTGTTGTCGACAAGAATCATGGGATCTGTTTTGGATATATCGTTGGTCAACTTCGGTAAATAAAAAACACCGTGAGATACATACGATCAACTAATTTGTTCCAAGCTTCATCGAGTTCTTTGCGCGGCTCCCCTTTATAAACGGAGGCAGCGAAAAGCTCAGCATCGAACTTCACGGGGCTGACCGTCGCTAATTGTTCCAAAGGGTCTTTGGCCTTGATTAGCATGGGTACATGTGTCGAAGTACGTAGAGCAGAAGCGGATTACTGACAACTCCCTATGAGCCTCGTTTGACGATCGCCATCGCACGACCCCAAGAACTGCGGCGAACGGAGGCCTGGCTGACGTAAAGCCCAGATATTGAGGAAGATTGCAGTGGAGAAAAGAAACACATGTAGATACACAATGCTGCTCCTCGATCGCTTAGATGAGGGCATCCCCTTATCAAACTCTTGTAGATGACGGTCGTCCATTCTCACCAATATCAAAATGATGTTGTCGATACTCGATACTGGACAGAAGCGAAGGTGGGATGGGACAATCCAAACATGTGCTGGGATCCGTCCTTGACTACCTCGGTGGGTACCTACGAGATTATGCACCATCATCTACCGACGTTGTCAACCACACGGCCTACACCCGCGGCGTGATAATATGAGCCCGCATTTTGCAATGCGTTGCCACCTGCGGGGTGTATTAACCGGTCATCTACCCTGCCGCTCGTCTGTGGGGGAACAGCACAACACCCCGAATCTCGTTCTTTTCTTGGCACCATGACCGCAACTCAGATGGTAATTACTCCATCAACAGGGACCGTCGAGGCCTGGAGAGCGATCTTGGTAGGCGCCAGACTCGTTAGATCGTGATATAACATAGCGAAAAAGGAGATGTAATGTATTTATTTGAAGGCGACGTTGTAGCCGGTGTATGAGGCCAAATTCGGACGGCGGGGCGCTCTCTAAATTAGGATCGGACCAGCGCTGGTAATGGGACAATTTCCTAATCCAATAAATCCTGGCAATCAATTCAATTCTCCTAAAAAATTGGGGTTGATTGGATTATTGCATATGTACAGTACGAATGAGTCACCGGGGTGAGATATGGCCTAAGAGCGCCAATCTCTGTTTTCAGTAAATACGAGCACTGACAATTGTTGAGCTTTTCCGGTGTTTTCTGTGGTACGAGGCGGCCACCAGCCAACTCAAAAAAGCCCACTTCAGCCAGGTTTAGTCATCAAACAGTACGAATGAGTGGTTTTGATCTTGTACATACAGTGCACAAATACTGTGTGCACGTATCTGACCCCTGCAACGCGCCGACTCAATAAGCCAGTGCCAGTGCTCCAACTCCAAACATCGAACGAAAAGCAACAAAACGAAAAACACGCAATATTCTCAACGCAGCAATTCGCAAGCATGACGGCCCCTTCTCACAACCACGCCAACTACCAGGCGCGCCTTGACTACATTCGGGGACTTTTGGGAGATCACTTTGGTCTTTCTAACGAGGTAAGCACTTCACAAGGCTGCAATCGAACTTGACAATATGGAGAGTCCAAGGTGGAGTCCAGTCTCCACATACCTATCTAATAATTGGTGAAATCGCAGAACATAGCGGAGACCAAGATCACACCGATTCAATACGAAGCCGACTTCCCCTTCAAATACAACAACTTCGTCTACCGCCTCGAGGTTCCCGTCGACATATCCGATGACGGTGTTGAGCTGCCGGGATGCGTCCCCATTCCTGCAGGTGCTAGGGCGTTTATAATGCGCCTCAGCAACGCTGATGCTGAGGGCATGTACCAAGAAACCCGCGTGCAGAATGAAGTCGCTATCCTTACCCTCGCCTCGGCGGCTCTTCGCCACATCAAGCCCAACATCGTCCCCCGCGTCTTCGGCTGGGGTGGTGCTAGTCAAGGGCGTTTGGGCTGGATCTTGCAGGACTTGATGCCCGGAGTACCGCTTGATAACGTGTTTAGCCCAACCGCGTCCCTGGAACAAAAAACCGCGGTTCTGAGGCAGATGGCGGCTATTCTGAAGGCACTACAAGACTATCCGCTTCCCAAGAGCATTCAGGGCTGGGGAGGGTTGACTTTTGACAGCAACGGTGCCATTGTCAGCGCGCCTATGCCTAGCGTCGGTGCCGGGCCATGGTCTTCCCTCGAAAATTCCTACCGAGGCCGACTCAAAGCCGCACTCGACAAGGCAGATAAAAACCCGTATCTAAAGGGATGGCGGCCGAACGACATCAGAGACCGTGTCGATGATTTCATCGAGCGTGGCTTATCAGCACAATTCTCTGACCTGACATCTAGCCATGACAGGGCTATTATACACGCAGATTTCAGTAAGTCTTTTGTTCAATGTAACCTCCCTAGCGCTAACCTGAAGGTAAAAGCCTCGGACAATCTCCTCCACGACCCTGCGACAGGCCTAGTCACAGCGCTCCTCGACTACGACTTCAGCACTATTCTACACCCTGCCTACGAGTTCTTCCGCTCTTTTAGTCCCAACGGCGGTCGATTTACTGGCTGGATCGCCGACTCAGACCCAGAGGGACAAGAGTTGTTAGAACTTCGGAGAGCCAAGCTGACCGGAAAGTTTCCTTCACCTCTTCCAACACCTAGAGAGACTCCCAATGGTCCAGGGGTTGATTGGGAACTTGCGCAGGCGTGGGAGAATGAGCTGCAGAGAATAAATGTCAAGCGGCCTAGCACCATTCAGGGCATCGACAAACTTGCTGATGTAGACGAGCTCTTGGGATCCCTGACACCCTGGAGATTGATCAATACTGACTTTCTGAGGATGAATACGGATGAGGGCCAGAGAATGGCTTTGAGACGTATGGGTGAAGAGCAGCTTGTAGCCGTGTTGGATCATCTTGGGTTCTAGAAATAATTGATAGTACGTTACGGATCGTCTTAAGCGAGCCGGCGGAATTGACATGAATATTTGCTCCCCAGCCCAGAAACCTATCACAGTACAAGTACTCCCCCCCGCATAGACGGAATGCCAAGAGGATGTCGGCTGAAACCACATTGCTCCCACGTGGACTGGTGTTCATTCCTCCCCTCCATTCATATACAACACCCTGCCCGCCCGTAGTTGCCCGCGCCCGTGACATCCGTTCCTTTCTTCATTTACATCGTTTTCCAAAAGCTTCCAAAATGTCATACGCGTCCTCACAAGCGCCCCATACTCCAAAGCTCTCGGGGACACACGGGCCAACTGAACAATCCGAGGAGGTCAAACCCCACGACGTCACCACCATCTTGAATTACTTCAAAGATAATGACGATGACTCAGCCGCCATACAGAGGACGGTCGATAGCGGAGCAGAAACATACGCCAGTAAATTCGAGCCGCAAAAAAGCGTCATCCATGACATCCGTGGTAACGAGTCTCAATACACTTTAGATGTTCAGGGATTCCAAATCGTTGGCCATGATAGCAAGGAAAAGTGTTTTCTCGATGACGAGCATGTTCGAAACATCTACTACCCCGAAACAGAAGAACTACTGAAGAAAGTGTAAGTCAACATTCTATATAGAGAAGTTTAGATAGATATATACTTATAGATGTCGGGTAAATCAGCACTGGGGCTTCCAAAGTCTTCATCTTCAACCACACCATCCGCGGCGGTCCTCTCAGCAAGGCCCACCGCCACCGCGGTCCTGTTCACCGAGTCCACATCGACGTATCATATGTCGGGGCCCACAGGCGCGTCTCTCATTATTTCCGTGATAACGAAGCCAGGCTTGCTGCTCTGCTCAAAGGACGGTACCAAATCATCAATGTCTGGCGGCCTATCAAGAATATCTTGAAAGACCCTCTTTGTGTCGCAGACGCTGGCTCTGTTCCAGAATCAGACTTGGTTCCAATCAAATTGCTTTTTCCCCCAGATGTTGTGACGGCAATGACGACGAGTGAACCGATTCATTCCGTGATGGGGGCAGCAGCAAATCCGAAGCACAAGGTAGATAGTACGGATGGAGAGACATTTTCTGTGAGAGCGAATCCGGGGCACATGTGGTATTATCTGTATAGACAGGCGACCGACGAAGTGTTGTTGATCAAGTGTTTTGACTCCAAGACGGACGGGAGCGTAGCTCGGAGGGCGCCGCATACGGCCTTTGTGAACAAGGAGCATGAGGATGAGCCTGAGAGGGAGAGTATTGAATTGAGAACGCTCGTGTTCTATTCGGATGACACTGAGTGAGAGTTGGGGGGAGGATAAGCCCGCAGGCGGAATAGGCTGAATACAAACTTTTTTACGTATTTAAATAGCTCCAAGAAGGCGAGGGCTGGAGTCCATCGGGTTATGGAGCGGGAAAATACACGCCAGATGTACAAACCAACACGCTCACACAACAAGGCTAATCGGCGGGATGACGGATGGATACTTAGTACATGTTCAAGAACACAGTGTGCGTTCTATGCTTAATCTAAGATTCATTTCGATGTGACAGGTGTGATTAACCTCAAGTTTGCTCACCCTGCTCAGGGCCTTGCTCACCCAGCTCAGGGCCCCACCCAAGGCGATGGACTGTAGGTTAGCTCAGCATCTCGGATACAGGAAAGATGATGCCTTATCAACTTGATGTAGTGGTAGTCCCCTCAGTGGATGAGAGTGAGCTACAACCATTTGTCGCAGGTTGATCAAGTTTGGCCGCTGGCGGAAGACTAACCCCGGCGCCGATGAGGGATGAGACCGGGCTGAGAGGGAGTCAGTTAGATGCCCAAGTGGACAAGTGACTGTAGTTAAGTGTGGGAGTTTAGAGACTTGCTGGAGATTAACTTCGAAGTCTAAAGTGGCGTCGGTGAGTAGCATTTGCGGCTTAGGTAAGTCGGGCGTCAAAGAACTTGTCTTATGTGTCATAAAGCATGAGTTAAATGCCTTACGCTGATGATGTGGCGTAAGACTTAAGCTTAGCGTTTAGAGCAAGCTTTTCATTAAATGGAAAGAGTCCTGAGTCCTGATAAATATCTCCCATCCACCAAAAGATAGCCTTTCCCGACACACCACATATATACAAACCCCCAAAGCAGCACTTCGACAAAGAAACCACCCTGGCAACGTCGAGCCAATCATGGCGCTGGAGGAACTGGAAGAGCGCGTCACGCTAGTAAACAACATCGAAAGGACGCTAATATAAACAAATTTTCCAAGGGTTAAAGGACCGGCGAAACCTAAAGACCATCTGCTAGACGAGACATTCATGATGCTGGTGATGGTCACCCCGTTGCCGTCGCTAAAGAAACAGAAGAAGCTTTTGGAGTAATGAGTGCGGAGTCAGTTTAAGGAGGGCTGTCCCGCATCACGTGAAGCTTCTGACAGCTGTGGTGCCCCACCAAACCGCCAAAGCAGGTCGAGATTTGAGGTTTGCGACACAGTTGCCGAGCGCTGGGAAAGGGGCGCCAGAACGCCACATTGTAACGAGGAGGAGAAATTTCACTTCTATTTACCAAATTCTACGTTTTGAGTTGCTAATTCTAATGTTAATTGTCACTTGTGTTCCTAAAAATACGCTTGAACGACCCCTCTCTCGTCGGTTCGATACTCTCCAGTGACTCAATCGGCGAGCTTCGGCCGCAATTACCAACGCTCACCTCCAACGCCCGTCGACGCGATACAATAAGCCTTCAACGACGTGCGACCTCCCTAAGCATCCCCCCTTGGGTACTAAAACGAAGCACTTGCATTAACTCGATTAAAGAATAAGGCTGGGCGTACCGAAAGCTGGCTATGGAGGATTTGGAGGGGTCCCATCTACTTCGCCAACCTTGTCCTATCTCACACCCCCACCTGATTTCTCCGCCATCCCACTAGAGGTGGTTGTATCGTTCAAGAGTGTCTTGAAGGCTGGGTTAAAACGAAGAGACAAACGGTACTTAATATACAAATAACGTATAAAAAGCTGGCAGTTTTTCATTATTTTTTCTCCTTCCGAGGGCAACGTTTAGATTAGAGAAGTAAGTTCGATTCAATTTATGGTTTGTTTTTATTATGCCTGAAGTTTTGAGAAGGGTTTTTATTATGCCTGAAGTTTTAAAAAGAGTTTCCATTATCTTAATTTAAAGCTAATTAAAATAATCTATCGAACTTTATGTTACAACCTGCACCAGGAATGGATACAGACTGCAAGGCAGTACGCCAGAGGTGAATATGACAGGATGATCGAAGGTTGTGACAAGCGTCTCAGACACGGGTTCACTGTCAACAACAGGTTGTTCTAACAAAGAGCTACTGAGAGTAGATTGTAGACAAATGAACTTGAATTGCTTGCATGAGGAATCAGATTCCTCGACACGGGGAGCGCCCGGCGCTCCCCCTATTTATATTAAACTATCTATATATATTTCTGAAGTATCTTTGTACCTTGCTTAGGTGGCTCAGTGTGCTCAGTGTGCTCAGTGGTCTTGGCGCACTGAGCAGACTGAGCAGACTGAGCAACTCCTAATTGGTTGCACGGGGGCTGGTGGGTCTTTCCATCCTGGCCCAATGATTGGCTGAGGTGCCCAGCACCTCGGGTACCACCCAGTGGTTCCTGTACAGGGGTATTACGCTTGGGGCGTAACATCACGGTATCTTGTGTTTACATTGAGACATCTTGTTGTGCACTGTTTAGCTGCACCGAACCAATTGTCAGAAGTTACCTTCAACCAGTATCCCTTTCAGAGGTTCTGTACAGGGGTTCGTCACACTAAGGCTTTCTTAACGAAGGATCTATTAAACGATAAGGTTTTTTTAGCCTTAAGTAAGCCGCTGTTGATTTTCATAGGCCTGTTTGTAAACCTGGGTTCCTAAGATACGGTGCCTCAGTGTAGAACGTGGAACCCCGTGCTTGTCGGACGCTTGGCGCTGGCTCATACCAGTAATGTCACGGCCTGGGTGGTAAAGTCTGAGACAAGGCAACAGTTATACCAACCAATTGATTGAAATACTAAGGTAAAGAAGAAAAGAGGAAAAATATCACAACGGCTGTTTGCCTGCAGGGCCTTTACCACACTTCTCCTCCAGTCTGCCAGTGCCAGGCTAGTGTCAGGCCAGTGCCGTGACAAGTAAGAATGTCTTGTTCGGCATTTGCGAGATCTTCCTCGGTATATTTGGCCATTTATGGGTACCTGAAGCAAAAAAAAGAAAAAGAAATGGTCCATTTTTGACCTCTGGGGGTGGAATATAAAGTTGGGGGGGCCTTTCGGAGGTCCAGGGTTGTTGAGGGTTTAGTGTGGAAAATGGCACTGGTAAGTTCAGGCCAATGTGGGCCACCTCTGTGGGTGGGCCATTTCCTGGTCATCCAACCTACTTTCTATTCTTATTGAGGCACCGGATTGTTACCTTTAACGGACAGTTTATCAAGTCTTTTTTCATCGCACGAATCTCTATTACCCTTAGTGGGGCCTCCACTGCCGCAGCATATCGTATGACTGTTGGGGACGAACTTCTAAATAGACTGGTGCCGTCGGTGGTTGATGCATCTGGGCCTCATTTAGATTGGTTAAAATGGGAAGTGAGTCAATAGAATAGGTGTCCTGTTGCAACCGTTGGGATAGGGAGAGTGGCGAGGAAGCCGAGGGTGATTGTTTCATGACGTCGGGACTTGATGTTAGTGTCCAGGTTACGAAGACAGAGGCGAGGGTGAGGAGCCAACAACAGATATTACCAGGGTCGTAGAAGGATGACACTAGGGACGGACTGTCATTGTGATTATCTTTCGATACCTAGGGACGTGTTGATACTGATTCGAGACCAGTGTTGAGGAAAAGGCCGCAATGAACAAGAAGTCAAAGTATTGGAATAATGGACTTTAAAGGATTTTACTGAGGGTTTCAGATCAGCTGATCAGAAAACCATTCTGTATTTGTTCCTGCTGGAAATTCCGGTTCCCTAAATTGAGTTAGTAGCGGTCCTGCGGTTGAAGATGCAGTTGGTGGCGGTTTTCGGCGACTGTAATATTGTCTTTGATCCCAATACTACTACCTCTTCCCCAGCAGTCTTTGAGCTTGGTGCGGTCAATAAAACTCATCTATTGGAAGCCGATCCAGATATTGCTGGAACAGGTGTAAGTTGGCATAATCTGGCTTCACGCTTGAGTGTATGAGCTAGCTGAACGATATCGCTTACAACTGCTGGTCACAGGTGCTGTGGGCGTTCTGGGGGCCCAACATTGCCATTCTGGGATTGTGTTTTCTAATTATCTTGTTCCGGATTGAGTTTCTTTACAACGAGAAATTGGATCGGTTAGTTTGTGCTTTTCTCGTACTTGGTCAATATACCTCAGTTTGCTGACATGAACATACTACTAGTGAAACGGTTTCTTGGAGGCCAATTACCACACCTGTCAAAAAGGCGTGGAGCCACGTTACTTCCGGTAGACAGACTCACAGAAGACCGGCATCAAACCAGTTGCCTGTGCATTCACGGCGAGATACCCAGGCCCAGCACCAGGCGGTTCCCTCTGCCTCTGTAAACGTTGCGAGTTTCATTGCCGACCAGGGCCACCATGACGGTAGCATGACTATGAAGTATTCTTCTGTAGCACCACTCCCAGCATTCTATTCACACCCAGCCTCCCCAGCTCAGCCAAACTCATTCACGCCCTACACCCCTACACCGACATCCCAGCCCGCAAGGCCATCCACCCCTCCGTCTTTCACACCCTACACCCCTACAGCAACCTTCGAACCCTCAAGATCATCCACCCCGCCACCACCACGCACTCCCAGTCCTCAAAAACAAGAACCATCTCCCCACACAAGTGAGGTCAACATTCCCGACACTGCCACCACCAAAACTCGTGCCTCCCCGAGACCCCGAACGAAATCCGAGATTTTGTACGACCTCTTTGAGGCTGCTCTCCTCTCCATCTCCGACTCCCAACTCCTTCTAAGCGTCGCCCAAATGATCAACTTTGCCATTTCGGGCCTCTGCACCACCTCCCGATACCATGTCAACATCGGCCTTCACCTAGTTCTCATCTCCTGCTGGAGCTGTCTCATATCCTGCTGGAGCTGTCTCATATCCATCTCCCTTCTCCGGAACTTCTGGAAGAACCCCGCCACAGCATTTTTCCGCGTTGCGGCACTGGCTGTGCTGATGGGGACTAGTGGAACCCTGATTTTGAGTGACCGGTATGGCGTCTTTGCTGACGCAGAGTACACGGCTGAATATCGACCTCCTCCCGTCCACGAGCGAAACAGCAGTCTCCTTTTCTTACCAGCGGCCTGCTTCATTGATAAGCAGCTTCACACCGAGACGTTCAACTACATCAAAGACCAGCCAACATTGTTGGCGGCTGTTGGTGCTGCAGATACCAAGACCATGAGGTCGGAGACGGTCCTTTGGGGCCTTATTATTCCAGTTACTATCATTTGTGTCATTGTTTCATACTTTCAGATTCTTTCTCAGCCCCCTACCACCGATATCCCAAAAGCCGTCCAGATCTTACAGGATTATAGTATATTGCCTTGATATCAAAGATTCCAAAACCTGGGATTTGTGGCTGGGCTAGAGGGAGCAAACAACTATATACCTGAGGTGAGGGCCTGGGCTGTGCCGCAGTAATGAGCCAAGTCCAGCACAAACGCGTACGGACATCCAAGCGTGATCCAGTCGTTCAGCTGAATCCTTAGCAAAACGCATTCCTTGCGATGGCACACAGATGATCATGATCTCGGCTTTAAAGATCGGAGTGGTAAGTGTCCAGATATATAAAGAGCTATGCTTCATAATTATTCCGTCTGAGAGCCTGAAAATACGAGCTCGATGTACCGAAGTACCTATATTTTTTACCGCCCGTTTTATTTTCGATTTTTATTTTCTGTCGGCGCTTATATGCTTCAGGTTCATTGGAAGACTGAGGGGTGTGAATGTAGAAGATAGGGAGAGAAATCTTCCTCAGTTTTTGGCAGTATGTCTTCCGAAATCTGCATTAGATTTCCCTGGAAATGACAGTCTGGGTGCATATTACTCATTTGCAGTACCAATTACCAGGTAGTTTATCCACGACGTGCTATATCATCCCTTCTTCAAGGCAAACATCGTAGATCTTCATTACAGGTTATCCAAACAAGCTTTTGATATTCCACAAAGCCCTGACACTTGCTTTGAAATCCTTGTTATTATTACACTATCACTGTTCAACGTACCACTAACAGATCAGAAATAACGACACGTCAGGTGTAACAGTAAAATAATAGAGACAATTACTATGAATCAAAAGGCTTAAAGATGCTTGAGAACCCACTGGGATGTCAAATAGACTTTTAGTCATACAATAGCCCTTGAAAGATGGTCTAAGGCTTTCAGCATTTCCCATCAGCATTTCTCCAACTTAATGGCTTTATTGTGCCGAACGTTTCAGATTTTCTAGACTTCAACTACAACCACATCAAACGGATGCATATATCATACACCAAGAATATCTTTTGAAGCGGGATCGTCGGCCCGACTCAGTTCACCGGCAGGCAAGACAATACACCCCTAGACGCGCTTCTGCCAGAGTTTCGCCTCATAGTGTCGTATTGACAGGAGAAAGGTGCACCTGTAGCATAGGACCTGCATACCGGTCCTTCCCTTCCATCAATCAGTGAACAGTGGTCCTCAAGTCCTGGTTCGGTCGCTTGTTCACCGAGTCGCTCGCTTATTTTTCTCATCCCGCCCCTCCAATTCGTAGAAGTCTTCAACTAGACCTCGCCTACTCATCGGCTCCGTCTGCTGCAGCACTCCAAAGCTCTTCACCCGTAATGACAGGATCTGTCCCCAAAGCCTCGGTGATCTTCCGGAGTGAATGCGCTTTCCCAAGGAAAGATCATCCTTTTCCCGCTGCACACCACTCGAGCGTCATGGTGGCCAAGAAAATAGCACACGGAGCCAAAGGTGATCTGCCGGCCATTCCCCTCCATCCCATTTTGGTCTTTAGTCTAGGTTCTCGGTCGGTTGACCATCCATCGACCTCCTCGCATGGTTTCAGGAGGTGTACCCTCACTGCAGAGACAGACAGCACACAACCAGATTTGTTAAAAGCAGATTCTGCACTGCGCTTACCATTGCATGCCAATCTCCTTTTTCCCACATGAAACCTTTGCCTGCCAAAAGAAAAAACCTGGAAATTCCCGTCTTCTTCAATGGTTCTTTTTCAGCCACACCCAGAATTCGATCTTCAAATGTCATCACCCGCTTACTTACCCAATGCAACTCTTGATAATTCATATCCTTTTTTCCTGCAAATTCAGCACTTAATGGATATGTTCCAGTCTTGGAAGCACAGGATACGGTAATGATCATCACTGCCATCTCACCTCACCCGCCCACCTGGGTCGCATCAACCGCGGCCTGATTCTCGTGTGACCGACTCGGTATCTCCCGCAAAGAAATCTGACAGTCCGCGCCGCAACAGTCTGCTGTGCTTTGCGGGGTAAGAAAAGAGGTTGGGATTCGCGATGGATGGATCAATCCCAGCAGCTCATCAGGATTCTCACTCAGCAGGCATCTTGAAAATCTCGGGGTCAATCGTCAGTTCATATCAGGAAAATCCATCGACAATCATTTGAGCAAGGGGAACCTGCAATGACCCCTGGCACCAGACCTCCGGTGCGCTTTCCACGCCGTCTCCGAGACCTGGGGAGTGGCTCTATCTATGACAATGCCATTTATTCGCTTTCGCCTCTGCATTCACATTACGTTACATTTTTGCATGTCACAAGTGGATCTTGAACGCCAGTCATCACCGTTGCATTTCTTCAAGTGTTTTTTTTTCCCATGAAGCAAAAAAAATGAGAAGCCTGCTGCATAGCTGTATCATCATGTGGTTATACTTTTGCTGATTCGTCCAAAAGAGCGGGTATCACCATGTGAATGTATCTAAACGACAGGAATAGTAGGTATAAAGTGTGTACGTGTATGTGGCATCCAGAAAGAACCAGAAATTGCGTGGCCTTCATGTATTTATATCCACCCTCAAAATAGTAAAAGAAGAGAAAAGCAAAAAATCAACTTTTTAGTAAGAGTAGCGGAACCCCTTGTTCTCCTTGTCCGTCATCCGGGTCCACACCTCGGGCGACATGAAGGCGTCCTCATTCTCGTTGTCGGCGCGGTTATTTCGCTTCTTGTTTTGCCAGACATAGTAAAGGAAGAGGACAAAGGTGACGAGCGCGCAGCCGGCCTGGGTACCCATGACGGCGAGCTTGGCAGGGCGGTAGTCGGGGGCATCACGAGCCTGGAAGGTCTGGGGGCCGATGATGTTGCCGAGGGAGAAGGACCCGCTGATGATGGCGGCAGCGAAGGCGCGCTTGGTCGCACCGGCAATGTTGGCGACAGTCCAGTTGTAGAAGATGGCGAGGGGGGCCACAACGGCGTTGACGAGGTAGATACCGGCCAGGATACCGTTGGTGTTGTCCTTGGGTAAGAAACTCATGAGTCCGCCCCCCACTATGGCTGGGAGAATGCAGACGATAATCCAGGCCCAGCGGTGGGACTGGAAACGGATGCCCCATCCGACCAGCAGGGTGAAGAAGATGCTCACGACACCAGAAGGTGTGTTCATAAGGGCAGCCTTCTTGGAGTCATAGCCGGGAAGGTTGCGGATGAGAGTGGCCGAGTAAGTGGTGACAACACCGCTGGAGACGGAGAGCTAAGAAAATGTTAGCAACTCTTCACCGCAACCTAAGCACAGTAGCGAGGTATGGCTTACCAAGATGACAGCGAGGAGCAGGAGATACACCTGGGGATCAGTCAAGGCTTCCAAGATCTCCTTTCCGCGGAACTTGCGGTTCTCAACACCAGTCTGGTTGACACTGACGTGCTTCAACAGGGCAACCTTCTCATTGTCAGACATCCACTTAGCCTGCATAGGGGTGTCAGGAAGAAAGATGATGACGCAAGAGCCGACGACGACGGTGAGCAGACCGAGAGTCAAAAACATGGTGCGCCATCCAGAGAGACGAGCGTCGGGACCCATGTGCTGGAAGCCAAACGACACAAGACCACCGATGATCTGACCGAGACCCAGACCAAGATACCAGAAGGAGAAGCGCGGCGCAGACTCGGATTTAGTGTACCACATACTGCTGATAATCATCAAACTTGGTGCAATCGTTGCCTCGAAGATACCCAGGAAGATGCGGGAGACAAGGAGAGTCTGATAGTTGGTGGCCGCGGCACCGCAGGCGGTAGCGGTACCCCAGAGGATCACATTGAGGCCGAGCCATTTTGCGGCAGGAACGGCTTGAAGGAACCAAACTGTAAAGTCGTGCTGTTAGTTGTGAAAGATGCAGTAGTTGTGATGCCTTGTGAGTAGGACAAGATGCAGGGGCTGCTTACTGTTGGGAATCTCGAAGCAAAGTAAAGCGACAAACAGAAAAGTTGCTGTGTTACTGAAGTCATTCCCTCCCATATTGAGGTCTTTTTGCAATCCCATTACGTTGGCGTACTTGAGGTCGTTAGCTGGCTGCATGTGGTGACTTGTGGGGTGATGCCGTGCGTCGTGGGCCGCGGCTGGCACCAATATCAACACGTGTGGGGGCATGAAAACGTACATTGAGAATGACCTTGTCCAGAAACTGGAGGGTATAGCACAAGAACATCAAGGGGACGATGCGGAAGTCGATTCTTCTTCGCAGGGCCGCGAGGTCCACGTACTCGCCGGTGCCATTGGCATTGTCTCTGTGTTGGTCGAGGAACTTCCAGGCGAGATCAACACCACCACCGTTGGAGGCGGCATCCGAGTCGACAGAACGAACGACCTCGGGGCCGTGCTCCTTGACGTCCTTGGTGGAACTCTTGGAGTCCTTGATGCTGCCCTTCTCTGAGGACGACATGGTGGATGAGTGTGTGAGAGGGTGAGAAAGGGAAGTGATGAGCAATCTGGCAGAGACAGAAGGCTCGAGGAAGAATGCAAGAAGAAGGGGGGGAAGCGGGAGGGATCGGCCTAGCGGGACCGAGAGGGTGCCACTGTGCAGTGCCGAAGAGGAAAGGGTGAGGGCGGGATTTCTTCAGGAAGGAGAGAAGATCAACCGCTGAAAATGAAACATGGCACGCTCTCTCTCCCTCTCACTCTGGAGCGAGGTGCGATGTCTTTAAAAACGGCATGTTCGCCATGCAGTTGGTTCCCCCCGGTGCTGCTCCAACATATTGGACATGGGGACCGACATTGCAGGACGAGACGTCTGGATGCAGCTGATTCGATAGAGGCGTCGAAATGGGAAATAGCTGCAACAGTAACACGCACAGTGTCTCCTGTGGGGGTCAATGTATGCGGAATCTGGAGCGGAACAAGGGGTGTTTACCCTGGCGCCACCGCCAAGAGGGGTGCTCTCTGCTGGACGGAACACCTCCCCGGCTGCATCTCGAGCCAGTGCCGAGACGGCACAGCAAGAGATATTTGCTCTGCAACCTCTGCGACCCCGACACAGCGGCTGCCAGGTTACATCGCTACCATCAAACTATGTCAACCACACCCAATCACCCCATGCTGTATCTACAGAAGAGAAGTTCCTGCAGACCACCACCCTGGCCTCCAGAAATACACTGGAAACACCGACGGACCTTTCGCGACCTGCATATTGTTCGCAGGGGAATCCAGGACGCGAACTCGGCCGGGGAGGGTGGGCTACCATTGGGATTTCTATTGCCTTCAGCCTGCAGTCAGCAGGAGCGGCCGTCAATGCAGTCGACATTCAAGCAAGGGCAAGGGCAGGCAGGGCCTGGTCGCGGTCTCTCTCTCTCAGACTCCCTCGCAACTTGGATGACAGGGAGGGAGTGCGTGTTTCGATGCAAGGGACACACTCTCCGGAGGCATCGAACCTTCTTCTCCGTCTCGGATGTTCTTATCATGCTCTCCCACGGTTCCCACGCTGACCCCTGAGATGACGAGATGATGCTTTGTGGTCGCGAGACGGTTGACCGTTGTTGATGGCTGTACCGTTAACCAGAGGCACCGAGAAGACAACGACGGTGTAACCTTGGGTGTTTCTGGCAGCCCATGGGGATGTGAGGGGGTTTTTTCGATTGACCTTTAAACATAATCGATCTTGCTCCTCGATGGGGAATCTCACGGCTGATCTCCCGTCGGACCCTTCACTTCTCGCTATCCTCATTCCAGCAGCTTGAGCTGCCGATCAGTCTGCCTCACTTCGCCAGACTCCCCAAACCCCCCCCCGTTCCGCTGTTCTTTCCCCCGTTCGTTCCCCAGCGTCATTGGGAAAAGCAACCGCCGTCAAGTAGACACTGGCTGTCGTACAAAATGGTTTGGGTCGACAACGCAACACCGGAGGTGGACGCCATTTCCCAGTGGAGGACCATCGTCACCATCTGCGCCGTCCTCTCGTTTTTCTCCGTCGTTATTGTCTCAGCCCGGTTATGGATTCGCGACAAAAATCATGGCCTCGCCGCCGATGACTGGATGTCAGCCATTTCCATGGTGTTTGGACTGCTTTATTCGGTCCTCTGCATCGTCCGTACGTGGTGCTTTCCCACTGCCCCTTGAGCTTCATGTGAGACCAAGACTGACTCGTATGGCTTGCGTATAGAAACGAAATATGGCCTCGGGTTACCGATCGCTCTCCGCCCCAAAGAGAACCTGCTTCCCTACAGCCGCAGCAACTTTGCTGGTCGCCCCATCTATCAGATGGGCATCAGCTTCTTCAAAGTGGCCTTGTTGATCAGTTATCTCCGACTTTTCAAGGGCACAAACCACCTCTGGTACCGAAGGGTTGTCTGGATCGCCATGTTCTTTGTCGTGGCCGGCCACTTGGGATGCTCGCTCACGCTGATCTTTGCATGCAACCCCGTTCACAAATCATGGGATCCCAGGGTCGACGGAAAATGCCTGGCGCCAGGACCGTCATTCACAGCCTATGCCATCGTCACGATTATTTCTGATGTCATCGTCGCCATCATTCCTATCCCTGTGCTCCTCCAGCTCAAGGTCAGCAGGGGCAAGAAAATCGGTCTCATCGTCATCTTCTTGCTCGGCCTCTTTACCACGCTTTGCTCCGTCTTCCGGTACATGCAAATCGACAATATCCAAAACGGCGATGGTAATTCTACCATGCTCATCGTCTGGGGGGTCATTGAGTTCAACGTGGGCAACATGGTTTCTTCTCTCCCTTTCCTGGCGCCTATCTTCCTCCGAAAGGCCAAGGAGTACACCAGCAAGTACTCTGGTGGCAGTGGCAATGGTTACCCCAGCGCCGGGGGCAGCAATGGTCGCAAGTTGGGCGGCGGCAAGTCTGGCAGCGATGCCTACAAACTGAGCAACATTTCGAGTGGGTTGGGTCGCAAGGGCACTTTCATCTCATCCAAAGGACATCCCGGTCATAGTATGGGCAGCGAGGAGAACATCCTCAAGGACAGCCCCGATGGATCCATCATGAAGAGTGTCACCTACAGTGTCCATGTCGATGAGAGTGAGCGACGCACTCAACGTGGGGACAGAGACTAATTTGGGATATTCGAGTTTTGGTGGAGTCACAACCATCAACTAGATCTAGATGACGCTGAGACGACGCGGGATATGGTTGGAAAACTAGGTAGGCGTCAGGGAGCGAAACCTTTGCTTCTGGGAACTTTTGGACATGACTTTTGGGACTGCGGATACCAGAAAAAACAGACTTGTATTTTTTATTCGACTTATGAGCGATGTATTTTTACACAACCAAGATATGGCACAGGGCTCAGAAGAGACCCTTTACACACCGATCAATGAAAACTTCAAATTGTGACTTTGTATCCTGGACCGACCATAACCGGGTTTCACATGCCACGCGCGTTTTTCAAACACACCTGGGTATTTCAAAACCTCCAGCATTGCTTGTTTAACGCACCAGGTTGATTGTAACATTGACCAATGTCATTAATATCATTATCGGTCATCTTCCAAGGAGGACTCTACCTCGACTTCTACAACCTCAAACACCACATAAACTCTGCAAAAAAAAGAAAAAAGAATTTACCCTCGAAACAAACATCTGACACCTTCATCCATGCGATCCAATCACGATCTCGTACCCTGCCATTCTTCAAGATTCGACATCGCCCCCCTATCCTTGTTTTTACACCAAAAAACTCCACCACTGCACTTCCCGCCTCTCCCCGCGCGATTTTTCCACTCCACCTCCCCTTTTTTCATTTGCCCCCCTCCGAAACGTTTCGTATCCACAGAGTCCACATTCAACGTCAACACGAACCACAGCTTAATTCAACGCAGCAGTCAGTCGCAAGCAAAGCCCAGGTTGTCAAAATTGCTACTGTAGCAGTGACATATCAGGATTTTTTTGGGGATTTTTTTTTACAGGCTGGATTTCGGTGTTGTAGAAACTGCAACTGTGACACCCACCATTTTTTCCTTTTCTTTTCTTTTCTTTTCTTTTGTTTTACTTGTGCTATGCAATGTACGAGGTGACATCCAACTCAGCGGAGTGTGTTGTTCTAGACAATCAACTTCATGGTTCCCTCATCAAACCCCACGTTCATCGCCCTCTTGCTGAGAAGTGGACTCGCCGGCCCAATCTTTTCCCATTCGTGAGCATCCAGGCAGGCCTGTCTCGAAGCAAGTACGGCAGGTCTCGTTCTCGCCACCGCTTTGTCTTCGTAGCCGTCAAGTGCAACCCTCATGTCTGTCGGGGATCCATCGAGGTGGGGGATGACAGTGTCGACAAACTCTTTGACGTCAATGATGGCGTGGTTGGCGCCTTCTCCTCTGTCTGTTTATTGTCAGCTAGGGTGGATGAGATAGGGGTGGGAAGAGCAACATACACATGGCCATCGGGTGAAGAGCATCTCCCATCAGGACAACCTTGCCAGTCGTCCGAAGGTCCTTTGGGGGAGGCCAGTCGTACAAGTCCAGGCATTTCACCTCGGTCGTCTGCTCAGGGATTGTCATGGCGAGGGACCGGAACGGCTCGGCCCATGTTGACGCAAAAGCCTTGATCAACTTGATGCTGTCAAGATTCGTCTCTGGATATGTGATCGGGGCGGCAGAGTTGAAGAAATTGTCCCGAACAGGCCATGAGACGACAATCTGGCAGGTGTAGGTGTCCCTGCCTGTGCCGTTTCCAGGGGCATCGAGTGCTTTGGTGCCTGATGTTAGCTTTGTGTGACACCACTCTCAGGGTCAAAAAAAAAAAAGGGGGCACTCACTGCTAAAGTAAACAAACGTATCATTCTCCGACGCGGCTCCCTGGAGGAAATACGGATCGAGCTTTCTCAGCGGCTCGATCTCTTCAGGCGTGCACTCAACCTTGACACCCATCAACCGGACCGGAATCTTGAACTTTTCGCTGTCGGGGAACAGCACCTGTCTCAGCCGTGAACTCCCGCCATCACAAGCAACAACCAAACTTCCCTCCTCCGACACTGTCCCATCCTCAAAATGAACTCTCACCGAACCGTCCTGCTCATCCGTTTCGAACTTGCCGGTAGCGCCCTTTCCGAACTGGATATCCAACCCAGTGGCCAGTAACCGTCGAAACTTATCCCTGCTCACTCTGATACGCTGAGACTCATCCGCGTTTGGGGTGGAGGCCTTCAGCTCACCAGTGCTGAGGTCGTAAAAGGGAAACGTCGAAGGCCGCCCTTCTTCCACGGCGGACCGGTCGACATAGGCCTCTGGGAGACGGGAGACCAGATCGTCAGGAAGAAGAGACCGGACAGCGGGCAGTGACCAATGAAGGGTGAGGCCCCAGCCGAGACCGCGGGTGTCCAAGTCCGAGTCGCGCTCGTAGAGGCGGAAGGGGATGGACGACTTGCGGAGGTGCTGGGCCAGGAGGAGGCCGCTTATCCCCGAGCCCACGATCAGGATGGGTTTCTGGTTGGTGCTGCCCATGTTTGCTCTGGCTGGTGGCTTTCGATAACAATCTCGCCGTCCCTTGGAAGGAAACTAATAACTGCTCCTTCTGTTTGTGTTCCTCCTTGCCTTGATATCTCCCCACGAAATGATATGCCAATATTCCCAAGTGGTCAACCTGGCATTATCATAATTCCCGCGGATCCGGTATCCTAGCACGGACTGGCGCGTGTGTGTGCAGCGTGGTGATGGCCCAATATTCAACTGTGCTATCTGTGAAGGTGGTGGTCATTGGACCCTGGAGTGGTGCCATGGGTGTCAAGGGTTCTGGTGTTGTACTGGAATGGAATGCTTGGAAAGGGCGCAGGATTGATCCCCCCGCCGGGCCTTTCCGACCCATGGTTGCTCCTCCCCCACGATGCGACGCTGATGAGATTCAGTTGGACTGGCCGTGGGGACAAGGGGACTAAACACACCCCTGCCTTGCCCTGCGTGAATCCATGTCCAATTGTCTCTTTCGGACTCGCCCCGATGCGTGGAGCTAGCAGCCAACACGCGCATTTTGTTGATAAACGATACGAAAAATCGACAGGTTTTCTGCAATGAAAGTACAGAAGCTGCAGATAGAGACCCTCATCTCCAGTCAGGTCTGCAGTTGCAGTGACCAACATGAATCAGCTAGCGGCCTTTCGTGGTTGCACGGAACCGGACTGCTGGGATCGAGATCCGTCTTTTCTTGCTGTCGTTTGTTCTTGGTTGAGACCCTCTCTCTCTCTTTTTCTTTTTTTTTTTGCTTTTTCTTTTAGTTACCTCATGTTGGTGATGTGATAATTCTTGTGGGGGAAGAAGCTGGGCTGGAACATCAATGGTATGATGTGGAAATCCCATGGTATGATATCACACGATGTCGATGGCTTGTGGAAAAAAAGAAGAAGACGCACGAAGCGAAGTTCGTTGAGCTACTGACGCCTCTGCCGGCGCCTGGAGTGAGGTGGTGGCAGCCCTAGTTTAGATGCCGCTCTCCCGAGGAGCGTTTTTAGCTGGGCACGGCTAAAAATGCTTGACCAACCTCCGTTGTCGGTGATTTTCTCTGGTTTCCATGACTGCAACATCAGAAATTTCCATGCTACTACCTATTGTATATCTCATCAACCCGTTACATACTTCAAACTTGGTTGTCACTGTGGCCTTTAATAGTAGCTAATGCTTGACCGGGCTTTATCAGGAGAATCCTCCCCAACTCTCAACCACGGGCAACCCGGTGATTATTCTACTTTTCAGATACCGGTAGCCTCTGTCCGCTCGGACCCTTCCCTCCGAGGTGGCTACTAGAACGGCTAGAACACAGCTCTAGCGACCCCTGTGGCTGATCCCGCGACGTGCCCACTCAGCAAAGGAAACGTCAGCAAGCCACCCCCGGAAAGGTCCCCCGGTCGCTGCTCTACAGTCAAATATTGACCGAGGTGACACTGTGCTCGATGCCTGCAGACCTTGCTCCGTCAGGCCATTCCTGCTCAAGAAATTGTCAGGTTGCAGCTTCCTCTCGATTTGGCCGGGCCAGAAGCCCAAGAGGGTGTCCAGTTGTTCCTCTGCGATCACCAGGGTCTTTTCCAGAAGTTCTCGAGATCGGAGTGTGGCCAGGGCAGTCAGGTCTTTGGACATATTGAGCAAAATCCTGGCTTTCGTGGGCAACCTACGGAGTACATACCTCGGTGAATCCCCGTCCTTGCTTACCTCGGCCACCAAAATTCCCGGTTCCAGTCCCCTCCGTTCCACCTCCTCTCCCAACAGCTTCCGGTTGCGGCACCGCGAGCCGGTGTCCAGTGTATTGCTCCCGCGCAGGCCGCGGCAAACCAAGTGCATGAACCGGGACGGCATTCAAGAACTTCCCTCTGAAACAACCCTCCCCTGATGATAGGTACTTTGTGTATGCGCATAATTCGCCCACCGGGGTGCCCTGCCTTCCAATGCAGACAACGCACAAAGTGAGACGCCACAACAAGCCCATCGCCAATCTTTGGGCACAGCCATCAGAACGGTTTAGCTCCACGTCTGGACTATGTGCGAGCTGAATAGATAGGTAGACAAACTACGAATACGATGAGTAGAATTGGACTTGGGAAAGATGGGGAAGTTTGCGAGTGAGTGACCCCCACGCTCAATACCTTACTGATAGCAGCAGCGAAAGCCGGTATTTATTGGTGGTAATCTCGGCCATCATCTTTGGAGGATTGCAGACACCTGGATGTGTGGCTTGCGAGGAAATCGCTAGCTAGAATCACATTCTGATCGAGATGATGTTGACACCCAAGACACCTACCTCGAAATATGCAATGCTTCTCAACTGTCACACCGAGAAACAGAGCTTTCAGGCGGTCTGTCGAGTGTGTGCACTTTGTTATCATACAAAGGTGAAGACGTTCCTTTAAACTCAGAAGGCTGACCAGTACCAGAACAGCCCACGGCATGGTTGTGGCACATACACACACATCACTCTCTTGGATTTTTGCGTCCCTGACGCATATGTGAGGCGTGAATTATTAGTGTCGAACGGGGATGTCCCCTCGGTCTTGGTCCCTCTTTATCGGGACCTGTTTCCGAGAATGGGGGGTTGTTGTGCCGCAAGGTCTTTTGGTATGCATCGTTTCCATCGACTCTGTGCCCTTTGAACTACCGAAAGGGTGGTCGCAAGTTGTATCCAGCCTGAGCTCGACGGACCTGGTGGTTCCAACGGTCATCGAAAAATGCTCGACATAAGGGCATTGGTGTGAGGTATCCGAATATACATCTCCATTTCCCCTAATCAACACAATTTCATCCCAACTCCCTGAAAGCACGAAGAGCACATGTTCTTCACATAGGAACACCGGAACCGATTTATTGTGTGGTCTGATGCTAGGCTCTCAGTTGCAGCAGGCCCTCCCTTCAGAAATTTGCATCTTGCTCGCTCGACTTGCTCAACTGCCTAGTTTCGGAGATTGCCTCGTCAATCTTTGCCATGATCCAAGACTTGTTTGTATCCTGTGATAAATTGGCCGCAAGATCTTGTAGGTCCGATAGTATTGGGATGATCCGCTTCTCGGCGTGCTCTCTAAAGCTCTGTTCGATCTCAAAGTCTTCAATAACGGGCTGATAACCTGCAACATGAGAGGGTCAGTCTCCATCGAGGGAATCAGTGTGGGGACAGTACATACTCGGCGGCGGAATGTTGTAGTTTGGGTCTTCAGGAAAGAGAATATTCCACAGAGTCTGCCACGTCATTGTTTCTGATGCCATGTGCTCCTTGAGACTCCAGGCCTGCTCAAAGCCCACTCCATCTTCAAAACTAAACTGGCGCTCTGAAACTACCTGGCATATTTCTTCTGGCGGTAACTGTGCATGTGTCTCAAGCAATCCCCGACTGGTAAAAAAGACATGACATCTTGGACAGCGGTGCTCCTGAGAGTGCATCTGTAACACATGGTCGCTATTGTAGAGCTGTCAGCCTTTGGTGGGTAATGTGGCAATCATACCTAGCAACAATACTTACACAACTAGACTGATACTATTAAATCCGTCAATAGCACAGAATTGGTAATCTCTGATATTGAACCTATGAGGATTTCGCTTTCGAAAGGGGCATGCGTAGAACACGGTCGTTCCAACTCCGTGAAGCTGGTCACCCTCCCTGCCAGGTTCCGGCATGCCGACATGTACACGAGGGTTCACGAGTTTCGGACTATCTTTATGCCTTGAAGTAGTCATTCTCGGCTCGTGGTATGAAACAGAGTGTTCGGAATGAGGATTGGAGGCGGTAATATTTGAGACTGATGGCCCCGCCAGAGCAGTGGATGTTGCCTCGGGGTCATTATCGTTTCTTGGAGAAGTTGCCTGTGGGCTTGGTGCGGACGTTTGATAGCCTCTATCACTTGTTAGTCGTCCAAGAGTGTACAGGGGGCATGTTGAGGTTTTTCATACGGAGCAGCAGAAAGTTGTCCCCCTTTGTACTTGTTGATATTCCATTTGCTCTTCCCGAGACGATGGACATATTGTCGACGACTGTTCGGGTTAGCAAGTACGCTGAAGATTTGATGAATTATCTACCTCGCTTACCTAGCCTTGAAGTTGTACTCTCTTTCCATGTATTTCCTTGTGGCATCAATCGTCGATGCTCGGTATTTGGCGATTATCTGGTCTTTGAGTTCCTCCCACCGAGACTCGGGGATTCTATCTGCATGACCCCGTTCTTCCCTAAAAAAATCATTGGGTCGAGACATATATGATGGGCATGGAAGTCCAAAGCTACAGCAGTGGTGAAATAACAATCAAGAGCTCAACGTGATGGATGGTATTTTGCGGAATTTGGTGATCAGTGTGGCTCCATGCTTCACTCTTCCATTCGTCAAGAGGGCCCCGCTCCAAATGGAATTTGCCAAGAGGAATTGTCAGCAACACCAATTACATATCCGCGTCATGAGTCCCCTGCTGTGTGACCTGACGAAGGTCCGAAATCTTGCAGGACACCAATTAAATCTTCCGTGGATTCATCACATGACTGGCACTCTGTGGATTAAAAGCTCGACTGCCCCGCTCCCGTGGAATTTGGCTTGAATTTCCATTTCCCCTCTGATCAAATTCCACGAAATTCCAATTTCCATCCCGCATCCAAATGTCGAATCACGAGAGCACCAATGACGTCGAGGTTCAGGGAACACAGTTGTCAAGAATTCTTGTTACCAAGAAGGCAGTGGTAGCTGTTTATGGTCTTGTTCTCTCTATCGACCTGGTGTTGTCAGCGTTGCAAGAGCAACTGCCCAGTCCTCATGCTTATAAGCTGGGACGATCTGTGTAGGTCTTGACAACCATTGCCATGTCTTTGTCCTCACCTTGGAATTCCATGCACTATCCTAACAACACATTGGCCGGTAGCCTCATCGCTGTCTGGCTTATCAACACCATCATCTCGTTCCTGCTCGGCAAGGAATACCTCAAACAGTGAGATTTAATCCGTACATCCTACATGCAATGCGTGATGCTGACTTGGTCGTTCATAGAAACGCCGGCAACATCACAGTGACATTCATTGTGGTTGCTCTGTTTTTGAACACCGTTCTTTCAACAGTAATTGACGGTGTTAGTATTATAATGGCAGCTTTCCTTGCTGGGTATGTGTGCCCTGAGATGTTGAGAGGGCTCACTGAACGGGCTGCAATGATTGGAACATGAGCTACGGACAAGGTGTGAGAGCTTCACGTCAATTCCCTATGTTACACGCATGTATTTTTGACAACCATTTCTTCTTCTCTTGAGCTTCTCACATAACGAATAGCATGAATTATCATATTCTATATAAGAAGCTGTCTTTACGCCCCCCCAGCCTGCTTCTATTTTTGAGCCTGTCTGACTCTATTTAATCGTCTATTAACCTATCTCGTGCTTTTGATTCTCCATGCCTATTCATGTCTACACCCTCGCCAACGCTCCCTTGAATATCTCCACAAACCTCCACACATCCTCAAACCGGCAATACATCGGCACCGGAGCCACTCTAATCACATCCGGCTTCCTCGCATCGCAGACAACCCCCTCCTCCGCCAACACTTTACTCACACCCTCCAATATCCCCTCCCTCAGCATCAAACTCAACTGAGTCCCCCTCTCGAGCGGGTTCCCCGGCGTGATGATCCTAAAAGCCTGCTCCTCCCCCTTCCTCCCAACCCCCCCTCTGATCAGCCCCTCCAGCAAGCATTCCAGATACCCCGTCAGCACCACCGCCTTACCCCTCAACCTCTCCATATACCTCTCCCCCACCGACTCAAACACCCCCAACGCAGCACTCACACTCGCCAGGTCAATCGCACTCGGGTTGCTCAACTGCCAGCCGCTCGCCCCCTTGCTAGGCTTGAACTCCTTCTCCATCAGAAACCTAACGGACTTGTCCGCTCCATACCAACCCTCCAACCTGTCCAGGTTTTTGGAATGGTGTTTTTGGTGAAGGAACAAGCCGGCTGTCGACCCCGGTCCGGCGTTGATGTACTTGTAGGTGCACCACACCGCGAAATCGACGTTCCAGTCGTGGAGGTGGAGTGGGACATTGCCGGCCGCGTGGGCGAGGTCCCAGCCTACGCAGGGGATGCCGAGGGAGTGGGCGTGGGCGGTGATGGTTTTGATGTCGAGGAGCTGGCCGGTGTAGTACTGGATTCCGGGGAGGAGGACGAGAGCGGTGGAGGGGGCGTGCTCGGTTATGGTGGCGAGAATGGATTCGGTGGTGAGGTAGAGGTCGGGGGTGGGTTGGATTTCGATGAGGGAGGTGGAGGGGGAGAGGTTGTGGTGGCGGATTTGGGATTGGATGGCGTACTTTGTGGGGTTAGAAGTCCGGAAAAGGGAAGAATGGGAGGGAGGAGACATACCCAGTCTGAAGGGAAGGGTTTCCACTCGATGATGACTTTGTCTCTTTCTGCTGTTGGCTTGTAGAAGGAGGCCATCATGAGGTGGAGGTTGGCGGTGAGGGTGTTCATGTAGATGATCTCTTCTGGCACAGCAGCACCAACAAGGTCGACCGATTTCCTGGCACAAGACTCGGCCAGGTCTTGCCAGCTGGACAGAGGCGAGTTTTCGAGGGTTGAAAAGTGACCGTTGACACCGATGCTGGCCCATGTTTCTAGCTGTGACTCAAGGGCTCTTCTCACAGCTTTTGGCTGAGCGCCGAGGGAGTTTCCAACAAAGTAGATGCTCTTTTCATCTTCACTGTCGTTTTCCCCTACGAGGTTGTTAGAGTCTGCTGGTTCAAGCACAGAGGGCGCAACACATACCGGGACTGACCCCATTCAGAGCCTTCTTCTTCAACGAAGTCCTTGTGGGAATATTGAATTCTTTTCTGAGGTGGCCAAGCTTGTCTTGCTGATCAAGACTTTGAGCGTATTCAAGAGTTCCCGCTTCAGCTGGAAATGACGGCTTCTGGCCGCTCCGGAAGGCTGCTGTGAGAGAATCCATTGTGCCGCTGTTGACACAGAACTACAAGACTGAAACTGAAAGGGAAGATATTGTATCGACTTCCATGAGGCCATATCGCACTCCCCCTTTCTATCCCCTGTATCACTTTATACAAGTCCACAAACCGTTTTCGGAGGCCACGTGCCGTGTCACCATTTCCATGCTCCCGGGTCGGAGTGGGCCCCAGACGGGTTTCCGCGATCCGTCTTCCGCACCTTTCCGTCTTCCGCACTTCCGCAGCTCCACCATACAAACGGACGATGACGCCGATTAGGGGTCCCAAAGACAGCAATAACAGGGCTGAAAAATTACAGAGAAATCCAAGCTGACCGACTCCAGGACCAGTTTTGCAGAATCTTGGTTGGGGTAACCACATGCTGCAATCGGGCAAAGCCCATCACAAAACGTCATCTCAATGCATCAATCCGACCCTTGTTTGCACACCTGCACGGACTCATGTCTATTGAATATTGAACTGTGCCTTACTCCTTACCACCGACTCGACTCGACTGGATTCCCGGCCCGTGTTATATTCGTCAAACAAAAGAGCTGCCAAGACGACATCGGACGGCGGCTTACACCTCCTACCTGCACAGCATTCTGCACCTGTACGCACACCGGCCCTGCCATCTTGTTATCAAACAGAAAAAAACGCCGCTAATCTGTGCTCGGAAGGACGGACGGAGCTAGAGGCATCATACAGGTAAAACGTCACCATGATCTCGGATCATCTGGTTCGGCCCAGCTTCTGTTTGTCTGCCCAAGCCCAGTGCCAACTGCCAAAGCCGTTGTTGACCGCTGGCCCCCTTGCTGACCGATGGGGCATCTTATCGAGCCCCCGTTTCTATTTCTTCTTTACCGAGATGTTCCCCCTACTCCTGACCCTTTGCCACCCATCTCATCTTCCGCGCTCACCTGAATCTTGACTACCGCTTCTGGGTTTTGTCTCACTTCATCCAGTCTTCCGCTCTCACCATGTCACCCTGCGAGCCACTGCCTGCTACCAAGGCTAATCACAGTGATGTTTCTCGCGTCCTATCAGACGACTTTGGTGTCACATCCAATGCTTTCCTTCCAGAACAACAACCTCTCTCGAGGCTTCCAGATCAATACTATGCCCCCTGGGAAACCATTGTCTCTTCTCTTTCCTCCCACATTCAACAACAGACTCTCCGCCAGGAGGTAGACAGATTGCCAGTCCTATCAACAGACCGCCTCGCCTCAGAAGCCGAATGGAGACGAGCCTATGTTGTCTTGGGCTTCCTCACACATGCCTACGTCTGGGGAGGTGACGTTGCTTCCGAGGTCGGTATTTCACTTGAACCAGCACCACCTTACTTTGAACTGACACAACTCACAGATCCTCCCCCCACCCATAACTGTCCCTCTCCTCTCCGTTTCCAGACACCTCTCTCTTCCCCCAGTAGCCACCTATGCCGCGGTCAACCTCTGGAACTTTTCTTCGGTATCTCCAACATCCGACCTCGCTGACCTCGACTCCCTCACCGCACTCCACACCTTCACCGGCACTCAAGATGAGTCCTGGTTCTACATGGTCAGCGTCGCCATGGAGGCCCAAGGTGGTCCTATCATCCCCGTCATGCTCTCCGCCCTATCTGCCCTCCAACACCACGACCTTCCCGCCGCCACCGAGGCCATCAACGAAATCACCTCCTGCATCCACAAACTGGGGATATTGCTCGACAGGATGGACGAAAGGTGCGACCCAGAAGTGTTTTACCATCAGATCCGCCCTTTCCTAGCAGGCAGCAAGAACATGGCCGGGGCCGGGCTGGCAAACGGCGTGTTCTATGACGAGGGACAAGACGGCAAGGGAGAATGGAGACAGTACCGAGGAGGAAGCAACGGCCAAAGCTCGCTCATCCAGCTATTTGACCTCGTGCTGGGAGTTGAGCACGTCGCGCAGGGTAATGCGAGTCCGGACTCGTACTCGCGGGAGAAGAAGATGGAGAGTTTCCACAGGGAGGTCAGAGGGTACATGCCGGAGCCGCACAGGAGGCTTCTTGAGTTTGTGGAGGGGCGGTACCCAGGAGGATTGAGGAAAGGTGTGGAGGATTTGTTGGTGACACCAAGCACAGAGGGAAACGACGGTGAGAGAAGGGAGTTGAGGGAGGCGTTCACGACGGCGACCAAGGCGCTGGCCGAGTTTAGGAATAAGCACTTGCAGATTGTGACGCGATATATCGTGATCCCGTCGAGGAAGGAGAACAAGGCCAAGGGAAGTAACTTGGCGACGGCGTCATCGAGGCTGGCGGGGGATGATGATAAGAAGCTGACGGGGACAGGGGGGACTGCACTATTGCCGTTCCTGAAGCAATCACGGGATGAAACGTTTCGCGCGGGGGATTTTTCGCGATGAAAGCCATGTCATGTCAGGTCATGTCATGAAAAAAAGGAGGGAACTTTGCTGTAGGATAGCGGGGCTTGTGATATGCGGCGGGCGGCTGATGAATGTGTGTCTCGACAAATAGAAGATGATGTTCTTGAACAAGTTCAAATGCAGAACTTTGTCTCGGCAATAAACAACCCACATCCGCGGGGTCGGGTCTCCGGTTTTTGCGGCGGGCGGCCCCCAAAGTTCCCCCCAGTTCCTTACTGCGGTAGGGCGCCGTGCAAAGTTCCTTTGATTACCCGCTTTACTGCACATCATGTTGGAACTTTTGGGGTGTGTCTCGGCCAATCACAGCCCACAATGGCTTCGCATTCGCAAGCACCACTGCCAAATATCCCACTTGCTCTGATCATGTTGCAGTAGATCTGCTACGTAGCATTGCCATCTCACTACCGATGGATGATGGATGGCATAACCCTACTTTACCTACTTGATCAATACACATAGACATCTCCTCATTCTCATCCTTGCTGCCGTTGTCTTTTCCCTCCGCTAGCTACCTCTTCTCTTTTCTTCTTATTCCCTTTTTCTTTCTTTCTATTATATATACACTTTATACAACCACATCACCATGTCATCAACAACAACAACACCAGAAACCAAGACCGTCCTGGTGATAGGCGCAACAGGCAAGCAAGGTCGGGCTTTCATCCGCTCCTTGCTCTTCCCTTCGGCAGCGTCAACACCATCATCACCCACAACGACAACCTTCCCTAGATCCCAAGCTGAAAACTGGCGCATCCTCGCCCTCACTCGAGACGCCTCTGCCCCACCATCCCAGGCGCTCCTCGAAGAAGCCAAACAACACAATGCCAAGTCCAAAATCACGCTTGTAGAAGCCTGCCTCAACACACCTTCCACCCTCCGGACAGTGTTTGAATCGCACCCCAACATCTACTCCGTCTTCGTCGTGCTCGCCTACCCTGGACTTGGCACACCATCAACGGCCCAAAAGGAGAAAGCCCAGGGGATCCTGATTGCAGATCTGGCAGTGGAGTTCGGGGTCAACATTTTGGTGTACAGCAGCGCGATCCCCATCGGTCCAGATCCCAGCCATGGGATCGACGAGTCGAGGAAGCAGAAGAGAGAGGTGGAGTACTACATTGAGGACTTGGGGAAGAAGAACCCCGGGCTGAAATGGATCGTGATACGGCCGGGGTTCTTTTATGAGAACCTGGAGGGCATGTTTGGGGCGATTGGGGCGACGATGTATAGGGATGGGTTGAAGAAGGAGACGACGCTTCCGATGGTTGCGTCGGGGGATTTGGGGAGGGTGGTTGCTGGGTTACTACAGGTACGCGGTTTTGTTTGGTTGCTCTAGATGGCCCGCGTGTTTGAAATGGTTTGAGTAAACAAACAAGATGCTGACAACGCGTAAACAGAACCCAGAGCCATACTTCAACCAGTTTCTCTGCGTCACGTCTGGCCCGATGACGATGAGAGAGGTGCTTGAGGCTCATAGACGGGCGACGGGGAAGCCGATGCCTGCTGCCCCGGGGTTTGTGGGTTGGATCCTGCTCAAGATCAACAAGGGAGCGCAGGATCTGGTCAAGGAGGCTGAAATCAACCATGCCAACAGGATGAGCGGGAAGTTGCCGACTTTTGAAGAGGAGGTTGAGCGGGCCAAGAGTGTTTGTGAGCTGCAGACATATGAGCAGTGGAAGAGGGCTCTGGCGAGCGGTGAGGGTGGGGGAGACGAGATGTCGAGGAGGGTGAGCACGAGCAGCTGGAACAACTTGTCGTTGATGAAGCTGTTGACAGGGCGGTCGTAGATCCTGACACAGGATTCCCGAGAGGTTTCCTTCGAATTCACGGTGACAAGCTGGCGCTGGGGGTGGTTCTTTGATTATCAACAAACCGGACGAGTGGGTTTGATTGTGGACGACCACATGCATTTCATATGTGTATATAGAAGCCAGTAGATATCTAGGTAAATGGGCAAACAAGGTCTTCTTTTTGATTGCTTCAACGTGCGTCTCTTGATGACTCTACTCTCGCTATATAACTCTGCCTGTTGACCCTTCTGCCGTTCCTGGGGCGTTGCTTTCGTCCTTCTCACCACTGCTCGTAGGCCAAGTTGTCCCAGTGTTATTGTGGTGTCACTGACGAAGGGGTCTCCCTGTCGTTGCAGGGACCACAGCGGCCCAGCCCGCACAGACCCACATTCACCCGTCGCGTCGTGAAAGGTGGGGTTTTTGTGTTAGAGGACTTACAGCGTACCGACCTGCTGGGAGAGCAGTTGGAGCACTGTTGACGATTTCACCTTCTGGTGGTCTGTGCTCTCCCACTCAAGTATATATGCCTGCCCATTTTCCCAGCTTCATGCTGCTCTGCTTCCTTTCCCTCTCCATCCACCGAGAAGATTCCTTTGCATACACATGCAAAGCACCACGACCATCTTCTCGTAGTAACACCGCTCGTTAGCGTCAGCTACACTCGACCTGTCACCTTTTTACAAGCAAAGAGTCGTACATTTACAAGGTAAGTAGATTCCCTGCCCTCACCATTTCCCACCACAACGCGACCGACACTGCCCGCCCTTCTTCATCGCCTCGGGCCCGACATGATCCCTCTCTCCATCATCCATCCTCCTCCTCTTCTCTTCTTCCTCACCTCCTACACCTCTCCCCACCGACATCTCGAGATCGCAAGGTTGAGGTTCAAAAGTCGCACCGGTGCCAAGGCGCGAGTCAACGTCTGGCGCAGCCCTGCCCCACCAACCCCGCCAACATCTTCACATGCAAAGTCGCGTCACCCTGGATCATTGTTTTGGTGGTTGTCAAGCCAAGTCTGAAACTTCTCACGATTTCTCGCGATCCCCACCATCATCATCAACACTATCATCACAATATTCGATATCATTCTATACAGATCTACTGAACAACAATCATGTACAGATGCCGCTACAACAAAACACGTTTGTTGTGGTGCCCAACCCTGTCACTTTCCAACAAGCGCTCGCTGTGGACGGTCCGGAGTCCAAACCTCCAATGACCACCAAGCAAGCTCAGAAGGCCTATCGGGAAGCCAATAGGCTGCCCAAAATGACGAAAGCCGAAAGGCTACGTCGGGAACGGGCCGAGCGAGAGCGCGAGCGGAAGGAGGAGGAGAAACTGAAGGCCTCGAAGAGAGCCAAAGTTCTCCGTGACAGGAAGAAGGAGAGGGACTTGGAGCTGGTGGAAGAGAGGAGGCGGCAGGGTTTACCTCTCGTTCGCGTGAGGCCGAGCCAGGCCACCCTCTCGACCTTTTTCAAGGGCAACGGGGTTTCGCGAAAGCGAGACTCTGACGCCTACCAAGCTGATCGGCCGGCGATGATGGAGGTAGAAAACAAGGAGAATCTGACTCCTGTTGGAAGCCCTTCCGAGTCGGCCTCGATCAAGAGACAGCGTTTGGGGGAGACTCAAAGCCAGCAAGATTTCTTGCAGCGCGACGAGCCTGCAGCAGCTTTCCTGCACCCATCCAACTCTCCGGAGGAGCTTCTTGAGGCTCTTATCGATGACTTTCCGACTGCCTCCCAGGCGGCTCGGGAGTTGGAAGAGCCGCTGGTGGAGACCACGGAGCCGTCACCGGTTCGCAGAGGTCCACCGGCATTCATGAAGTCCTCTCCTTTGCACCGATCGGTGTTGAAGCAGGCCCTTGCGAGCAGCCAGAGAAATCTGGCACCGCCGCTAGACGCCCTGCCAGACCCGGTCGTCGATGACGACACCGGGTATGTTCGTCCTATCACTTCCCAAGATTTGGTGTTCTCGAGTCAGGAGGTTTGGGATCCTGAATTCGAGGACGATGAGCCGATTTTGGTGCAAGATGGACAGAAACAACCGGACGTCGTCAGCGACCCTATCAATGACAGTTCCCCGCGTGTGCCCACGGGGAGGGTTTCATTGCCCAACCGGGCGATGGCTGATCAGATCAGTTCGGAACCGATTGGGGAGCCGTCCGCGCGAGTTGAAAGACAGACAGGAGATACGCTGGACGGTTTTACGTACAGTCAGTTCTTCACGTCGTCCTTCAACTCTGCGGACGAGGAGGTTGGGCAGCCCCAGCCTCTCAACCCGCCACCTTGCGAGCCAGAACCTCCCAAGCGGTCTCGGTCACCCCAACGGCTCTTTGGATCCAGCGGGAACGGGATCGCTATCCTTACGGCTAGGGCTGCAGAGCTCCAAGCCGAGGAGGAAGCAGAGGAAGAACGGCGAAAGCAGGCGGCGCTGGAGCGCGAGCGGCAGCGGCGTCTTCAGAACTTCATGGAGCGTTCGAGGGAGGAGGAGCGGCTGTTTGCTCAGCAGGCGGCTGCTACCACCGAACTCTTCACGTCACAGCACGGCGGGACGCGAAATGGGGATAGCATGGCACCGCTGAGCCAAGAGTCGGACTACGGGGCTGACTGGACGCTCGATAACATCGAGCTGATGGACAGCTTGGTGGTTCCGGTGGAGGCTGGGTCGCAAGACTCCGATGAATATGGACCGGCTTGGACGCTCGATAACGTCGAGTTGTTGGAGGCCCAGGTCCGCGGTAACGCTTAGGCGACGACTCTAGTGTTTTGTACGAATTTCTTTTTTGGATATTTGGACGATTCATGATGATGGGCGTTGTCTACGGCGCAGCGTTATTGGTTCTTCATTGGATTGTCTTCGACTCTTGGGCTATGTAATTCTTTTGGATAATATCCTGGACAACGGCATGCTTTTTTGGGGGGTTGTTTTGTACGATATTAGGTGTTGTTTGGGGGTGTTTTGTACGATATTAGGTGTTGTTTGGGGGTGCTTGTACGATATCAGGTGTTGTTTGGGGGTGTGTAAGATAGGTGGGAGGGCGGCGAAGACGGACTCTGGACCTCCACGTGGTGCCGCCTGGGAACCTGGTCTTCGTTCGCGATTGGCCCGAGCAAGCACAGAGAAACGCAAAAACTCTAGATAGGTTGGAAGATGGAAGATGGAAGATGGGGGGAAGGAAATGGGTGACGGATCATCTGTCATGGTGAGGGTTAGGGTTCTACCCGGCCATATCAACACAAGACAGCGCAGTGGCAAGGTCTCTTGGGAACACGAGAATGGCGCCGTGAACAACACGTATGTACGTATGGATGGCAATAGGAATCTACTAAACTTGATATCTCTTAGGGATTGCCTCACACTCTGCCGCGATGTGTCACGATGTCACTCGCTGTGGGGACTTCCGTGAAGGCCGGGTTTATGGTCGCCCTGTGTGCCCAAGAGCTTGCAACGATTGGGCAGGAATTTGAGATGCAGGCCGACGCAGGTGCGGCAAAGCTTGCCCGCGTGCCCGTGTTCCCCCTGTCGCCATGTTGGAGTCCCTCCCTCCCGAGGTGAGGCCTGAGATTTCAGCACATCCAGGTTCCATAAGCCAGCGCCCAGAGGATAATGCAGTCATCAGCCCCCCCGACGAGAGGAGGCCACCAAACGTGCAGTCTCCCACATGCATGATGTCGCCCTGGATTTCTTCCTCAGCTTCTGCCGTTTGCTCCATCTGCCCTGCATCTCTCTCCAACCTGCGCCCCGCCCTTCTTTTTGCTGATGCTCTTCTGCACTGACCTGAACACACACCCCTGTCGCTTCCACCTACCTAGACTGTCGGGCTGAGTGTCCCGAGGCGGCACAGCTTTTGCTTGTGTCTCATCTCATCTTCAACGACACCTCGTCCCCTTCACCGCACGTCGCGTCGCCTCAACATCCAGCAAAAACAGCACAGGAACATGACGAGGCACCACCGTCACTACCGTGAAGGCGGCCGAGATCAAGAGCCCTACGAATACGGCTGGGATCCCATCTCCATCCCTGGCGCCGCTCTCCCCCCAGTCCCAGTTGACATCCCCATCCCCGCCCCCGCCCCCTCACCACCAGGTTCCCTCGTCTCATTCACCCCACCTCATCGTGACCACGCCGATCACTCCGACAGCGGGAGCAGGAGCAGGAGCAGGAGCAGGAGCAAGAGCAAGAGCAGCAGGAGGAGAGGATTCTCGCCAACACCTTCCACCACCCCTCCCAATCCGCGCCCAGTATCGCGCCGATCCGTGACTGGCAGGTCCATGATTGGAATGCCGACTGCAGCTACCGTCATCGGCTCTGGATACCGGGAAAAGGGCTGGGATTATGATGAAGTAGACACCCCAAGGACACCCCGTCAGCGACACAGGGATTTTGAAAAAGGTGGTTATTTTGAAGACAGGGGCACGGCAAATCTGAAGTCGAGGTGGGACAGGACATCACAACTGCACTCTGCCGTCTTGATACCACCGCCGTCGTCGGGATATCGCCATGCCAGGTCCAGATCTCTTTCCATATCACGAACCTCACCATCAAGCAGCGTCAGTTCCTCCCCTGAGTTCTTTGGGATAGGGGGTTTTCCTCCCATCAGGACAAGTGAGCATCGCCATCGCAAGGACAACAAACACCACAACCACCATGCCCCGTCAAAAAAGCACCACCCTCGCTCGTCACAACCACAACCTTGGTATCAGCATGATGTCGCCAGTCATTCCTCTCCCCGCGTTGCCCTTGCAGAAGCAGGTTGGCCTCTGACAACTTCGCGGCCTGTGTCACGGTCACCGCCGACTCACGAGCCGTACGTGCAAGAGTATTCTCGGTATGGACATCATGGCAGCGCTGGGCAGAACGGGAGTCGAGAGTATCGCCCCCAACATTTCGGCGGATACGTTTCCGTTGATAATCTCCATCATTTCCCTGAAAAAAACGACCTCCGGATGGGCCTTCAACGGATGGGTCTCGCGAGCACATCCGCCTTGACCGAACCCAACACAAACCGCACCAGACGTAAAGTGACGGGGACTGCAAGGAAAAGAAGCGAATCTTCCAGTCGCGTGGCGGAGACCGATGACGGTGTCCGTGAACGACTCCCACCCACCGGGTAAGTTATTCCCTGTTGGTTTTTGTTCATAATCCGGTCACTAACAATCATGCTCCAAGACAACAATACAAAGAGGTCCACTGCCTTATTCTCACCTGGTCCTTTCATGACCTCCGAGCAGAGGATTACATGGCCCCGCCAGCAGCTGATTACATCTCCCTCGAAGACGAGAGCGAGCGCTTGATCAAAACCCTCAAGAACTACGGCTGGCAAGTCTCCGAGCACCATATCGACATGAACCGGCCCGTCGAAAGCACCACCGCCAGACTCAACAAGTTCTGTCAGCTGGCCTCGGACGATGTCTTGTTGGTGGTGTACTACCACGGCCATGGTTCCCTTGATGAGGACAATGAACTCGTCTTTAGCAGCCACGACCACCCGGAAAACTCCGAGTGGGCCAAGAAAGCAGCTGCTGACTTGTACTCTGAGCTGCTATCTCGCCAGAACGGAGGACACGGGCAGAACAAGGCGGCATTTGAAGCCTTGATGAAGAAGTAGTACGTTCCCTTGATTCACCTGCTGTTGCTTGTCAGTGTCGCTAACAATCACACCTTTTCACAGCGAGCGCTACCGCCCTATATCGCACCTCCCCTGGTCCACCCTCCGCCAACCCCTCCTCACCTGCCCCTCGGACGTCCTCTTCATCCTAGACTGCTGCGCCGCCGGCGGAGCCAACCTCCCTTCCTCTTCCATCCCCCAGTCCAACACCTACACCAAACACCTCTTTGCCGCCTGCGGCTTCGAGTCCTCGACGTCCGACGACATGACCGCAACCTTGTGCAACATCCTGGATGACAACGCTGCGCAGGGCGCCAACAAGACTGTTCTGACGACAAAGAGACTGCATCAATTGATAGAGGAAAGCCTCCAAAAGAAGAACAACGGGGTGGGGACCAGCCAGCCGATTTTCAAACAGCTGCTGCCGTTGGATCCGGAAAGGAAGATACACTTGCCTAATCTGGGAAACCACCCGAAGGGGAGAGGGAGACGGAGCAGGAGGGGGAGTCAGAGCCATGCGAATATGAAGATGGTGACGGTGAATAGGAGGGGGAGCGAGGAGAGTATGAATGGGATGATGGTTCATGGGGTTCATCTTGGGATGGGGATGGTGAGGAGGGAGGGGAGCGTGAGGGGGTATGTTCTTGCTTGAAGAAACACGGGCTTCAAAGATTCAGCGTGGATGGAGTAAGGGCAAGATTGTGTTTGAAAACTTTGTATTTGTGCGACCTTTGGGATTTTGGGTAGCAGGAAATCTTCTGGCGCGTTTATCAGCATTATTCGGTTGCATGGGAAGGGAAGGGGCATGTTCAGCTTTTGTTTTTTGTCTTTTGCGGAAGTGCAATCCAGCGCCGGCGCCAGGCATCGCGCGGGAAAGGACGGGTTCTGTATAGGTAGCTTTCCTTGTCTGTTAGTATAAGCCAATGTGATAGTAGCATAGCATATCTTTTTTTCTTTTCTTAAAGGCAACCAGACATGATCGACTCTT
>NW_001914848.1:263830-364303 GCF_000226545.1 Podospora anserina S mat+
TTCCTTTTCACCATCCCCGCCAGCCTCAACGGTTGATGATGATGACCCTTCCCCCATGAACCCACTCAGTGTATGATCTGTTTCTTCGGTTTTGCTTCCCCGGATCAAACTACTTCTCTGGTTTGTTCTCATTGTCTTGTTCTCTCCTCATCTCAGTCTCTCGTTTGATCTGTTTCTCTCACCCCGCGTTCCCCATGCAGTCCCCTCGACAGAACCTCCATCGGGACATCTAGTTCCCTTCCTCTTTTTGGTCTCCTCGCTCTGTTCAAGAGCATTCTAACCGGTACTTGGCGCACTCCCATCCACGGCTCACCTTTACGCCTCCTCTCCAGCATTCGAAACTCTATCACCCATTTCCCCACCGAGTAGCACTCAACGTGCGTTAACAATGCAAGCTGTTCGTTTATCCCTTTCCGAAGTCCACTTGTTTAGTGTTCCCTTTGTCCGGCGGTTGTCTGCATCTCTTTTCCCCCGGTCAACACCATACCCATCACCCCCTTGCGATCTCCGTGATGCCCCTCAACAACACCACGAAGCAGGCCGCGGCCGCGGCAGCAGAGGTGGAAACACCAAAGGATTCTCCAACTAGTACTACGAACGCCCAATCACCCTTGACAGACACGAGCCCTGCTCCGACGACCACAGCCAGCAGAAGGTCTTCTTCGTCCGATGGATTCATATACCCAGACTCACCAACATTGGGCGCCACTCGGTCAAGTGGAACAGCAGGTTCAACAGGCACGAACGACGATACTGAGGAGGATAACGATAAGGGGCCCTGGGGCGTCCCGAAGGTTCACGAATCAGTAGGAATGGCCACGCCAGTTGGACAAGGTGAGTTCAACCATCCAACACTGAGGAAACCCGACCGCTGATTGTCGTACTCTCTCAGTTTACCCCTTACGGCGGAGCTCACGATTCGCCACGGCCCCTCGCACCCAGTTCAAAGCCAGCCGAACTCCGCACGACCTCCCTTTCAGCAGCAGCTGTCCCCCAGTCGAGAAAGACTTGGAAGAGCTCTATATCACAGACGAATGCATCATGAGCAGCCAAGAAGAAGAATATCATTCACCGCATCAGCCGCGCCTCGAGGCTGGGAACCTTCCCGAAACCCCCCCTGACTCGTCGTTCATCAACGACTACCAAGATTATACCTTTATGCGGAGAGCCCAGTCAAGGGGCTTGTTTGGCATGATGGAGACCATCACCGAGTACTCGGAGGAGTCCGAGTCGATCCACTGCGGTAAAGAAAAAGACGGCGAAGACGAGGTAGCTGTACACCCACCGCCTCTGGCCCACAGCTATTCTTCCATCACGGCCACCACCAATGTCTCTCGGCCGTCTACCAGACGCGGACGTGAACAAGAACCCCGCGAACCTCTGGACAAAAGTGAGCCGGAGCCACTGGCACTCGAGGACCGGCTCAACATGCAGGCCTATGTTCGTGCCATGGTCATCTACGGAGGCGGCGCTCCAGAAAGAACGTCGTCCATTCCCCAACACATCCTCTCGGCGCCAGATGATGGGTCTATTGGGAGCCTGGCCAGCATGCTCACGGCATCAGACGCCAGTCTCAGCACTGGTATCAGCACCAACCTCACAACCCAGGAGAGTGCCGTCAGTGGGAGGTTGCGTAAAGAGCTCGACCTCATTTCTTCGGCAAGAGGAGCTCCGGCTGGCCCTGGGAGTCGACCAGCAACGGCCATTGGCAACACCGGACTCCCGGGTATCGACACCTCCAATCCTTTTGCGTTTCTTGCTCCTCGATCTAGTTCTCTTGTCAGCACCTCCACCATCACGGCCTTCAAGCCAGAACCCAAGCCAAAGGCTATTTCAGAACCTACCTCAGACACCGAGGGAGAGAAGAGGGTGCCAAAGGACTACCTCGAGGGGCAATGGAACGTCACCCCCGCGTTTCCCGACGAGAGCATCCTCCAGTTCCTCCGGGAGCCATCCGAAGCGAAAGAGGGTGTCTCAAGCAACACACCCTCACCGTCCTCCTCCAACGCTACCAAAAGAAGCACAAGCACGGTGAAGCTGTCCTCGCTCAAGGAAGATGGCGGCCCTGAAGGGATCGAGACAAAGCGGGGCTCCGAAGAGACCCTGAAGCTGGAGCAGCCACCGGTACTCTCCTCAGCACTCCAAGATAATGTGCGTCGGTGGTACCTCGAAGAGGTCATGTTCACCCGCATCATCGCCAAGGCATCCGTCAGCATACGAGCCATGCCGGACATGTCGTACATGTTGGTCCCCGAGACGGTTCGAGCACAGATCCGGCGGCTGGGAGAGCCGCTCATCCAGTTTGGGTATGAGATCCAGAGGTACTGTCTCGAGTACATCGAGGGATATGACTTGGCGTGGGTGATCCTTCAGTGGCAGCAGTGCCAGGAGGGGCGGGATGATACGCCCGAGGGGAACACGAAAAGGTGTCAGAGGGACAGCGCAATCGACATGTGTGACCCCCGAGGCTCGCCGGACTGGTCGCACGCGGGAAGTAGCCAGAGCAGAGCGCGGGTCTCGACGACACGGCTCCCCGCCCAGCTTCAGCTTCCGCCGGTTGAGGAAACGCCGAGGCCTGAGAAGCTGCCTAACGCCCTAGCCGTCCAGGGATGTGACGATGTGCCACCAAACGACACCCCCAGCCTCGAGGCCGATGCTCGGTCCAACGCCCCATCCTCCACCGCAAGCAGCGAAGACACCCACGCCAGCACGACCCCATCATCCCCCGGCCCGCCTCTCAAGCCCCGCCCACGACCGCTGACCGATGAGGAAGAAGACCAGCTCGTCCGAGCCATCAACGCCGTGGTGACCGAGCTCACCCACCTGCGCGACGACCTGGACGAGATCCACGATCATCTAGCCAAAATCAAAGTCTCCCGCCTCCCCACGGCCGAAAACACCGAGGAAACCAAACAGAGCTTCCACAAGCTCTACATCGAGCTCGTCCCCCGTATCCCCACCCAAATGGACAACCTCCTCGCCCTCATGGACGAGAAGACCAAGGTCATAGCCACCATCCTCGACGGCGGACCAGAAGGCAACCCCACCATCCGCGAGATAAACACCATCCCGGAAATGACCATGGCCGGCGGCCTCGGTCTAACCTCCAACCCGTCCTCTCCCATTACCTCCCCCTTCGTCTCCTCCCCCCTCGTGTCCCCCTCCCTTTCCCCCTGCCCCGTGGCCCTAGACGAACGAGGTGAAAACTCCCCCCCCACAACCTGCCTCAAAACCCACCTCCACCACCTCCTCCACACCTCCCAAAAAACCTACCCCTTCCGCCTCGCCTTCGCCCACGCCCATTTGTACACCCTCCGCAAACTCTACCACTGCCCCCGCCTCGACCCCTTCACCTACCGCTCCCTCTCCTCCCTCGAGTCCCGCCTCGAGCGCCTCCGGAAGCAGGACCGCGTCAACGACGGGGCCGGCCACCTCTGCGCCATGTCGCACTCCGTATTGCGCATGGCGCACGGGATCCAAAACCGTCATCGACCCCAACAACTCGACCCGGGAAAAGGGGGTCAGAGAGACAGTAATCGAAAAGACTCGCGACGAAGGGGGGGGGGGATTGGCCAACATGAGTGGGAGGTTTCTCGATCGTATCGTCGGGAAGGGGAAGGGGTGGTCGTCTCCGTGACGGACCTGGACAAAGATGTAGAGAGAAAAAGATCTGTTAGAAAGTGAGGTGGGTCGTGATCATTGAACATTGTCTTGAAAAGGGAACGGATTGGGCGTATCCGCCTCCTTTTACCTTGGGCAGAAGAAGGCAGCAGAAGAGGGCCGAGTTGGGAGTCGGCTTTGTGCCCGTCTCTTTGCGCGTGGTGCTGTTCTTGTCAGGCTATCAGGAGCTGGGGGGCAGCTGAGCAAATAAAAGACCTATCAAGGTGGGTAGGGACAGTGATTTGTAATGGCAAACAGAAAGAGGAACTGACCTGGAATGTAGAGAATAATGTCAATTCAGCACCGTACTGTATCCCTGACTTGATGTGAGATTGTTGAATACATTGCTGTGTGTGTGATGTACAGAGAAGGCTTTAAAACAACGCCGCGACAAAACACCAAGCCAGTACAACAAGGACACATACACACATAGACAGATAGCCATCTATACCCCATTCACAAAAACCCATGTCTTCTATCCGTGGCCGAGAAAAGCAGCGCTAAAAAGGCAACCAAACACCAGACCATGCAGTAAACTCCGGACCAAGCCTTGGTCAGCCATGCCGAAGGAAAAAAGAATAACTAGGTCACCTGTCCGTAAAGCCCCTCGCCAGAGAGCAAATGGTATAACCCAAACCCGATCCGTCCATGCACCCATAAAGAAATGTTTGTAAATGTCCCTGCCTCAGAGAAAGAGACCGACCCAGGCCATCTTGCTGGACACCTCCGACTCGCAATCTGGGACGTTGCATAGAGCCTTGTTCTTGCCCGGCCCAGCGCGGAAGTGGGCAGTCTTGCCCTTGGCTCTGCCACGTCCTTCGTAGCAACTCTTGCAGTACACCTGGGAAATTAAAAGTCAGCAAAAAGAAACAAGAGGTGGGAAGGAACAAACGGCGGGCATGACTTACGTGTCCACACTCCTTGACAGCCCAGAAGTGGTGCTCTTCATTGTCCTTCTTGTTCCTCGCTCTTTTCTGGGGCGGCATGTCGGCCCTGGACTCGTCTGGGTCGTACTTGAGCTCCTCCTCACAGCCGGCACAGACAGCCACATCCTCGCTAGCCTCTCCGGTGGCACGGGTGAAGCCTTCTCGGGCAGGCTTGGGCGGAACATGGGCGGGTTTGGGAGCGGCATGCTCTTGACCGGCACGATGGAGTCCGTAGTTCAAATCGGGGCCATGCGCCCCGAGGGGGTTGTTGGCAGGACTCCGGCCTAGCGCTGTCACGTCGCGTAGTCCGAGAATGCCGTGAATGCCAAACATGGCAGCCGGCTGCAGTCTGTGTTGGAGTTGGTGCACAAAGTGGCTGAAAGCGCCAGGGGCTCGGAAGGAGCCACCAGCACCGAGATTGTCGTCCTCATCGTCGTTCACCAGGTCAACGAGAGGAGGAGGGGGGCGTGGAAGGTTGGGCCGGGCTTGGGCGCGGGCAGCATGCTGTCGGCGCGGGGGAGGGGTCGGGTCGTCCATAGTGAGGTCGATGATGTCGGCGGCGCCGGCGTTTCCGAGAAGGCTACCGTCGCTGCGGTTGAGGGAAGGCGTGCGGTGGTTCAGAGTTTGTCGGCGAGGATTGGGGTTATGGTTTGGACGCGGCTGCCGAACGTCGTCGTCATCTTGTGTCAAATCGATAACCTCAGCGTTGGCAGCTGGCGTCATGGAGCGGGCCGCCGCCATTGTGCGAGGCCGGCGCACAGGTCTTGCGACTTCCATCTCAACAAGCTGGTCTCGAAAGGCCACTTCGTCCGAGTTCAGAGTACCAAAACGAAAGCTGCTCTCCCTGTTCCCCTGCAGTTGTCCTGCGCGTCGGACTTCGGGAACTAACTGAGCGATGGGCGGCAATCGATTAGACGAGGGTGAGGGCGAAGGCCGCTGATCAACAAAGAGAGAATCCTCACTCGACTCTCGATTTGCAGTGCTGTCGTCACTGTGGTCGCTATGGCTTTCGTCGTCGTCGTCGTCGTCGCTATCCCCAACATGCAGCAAGGCCCCCACATCCAAATCTTCGTTGTCGAGATAGCTATCGCTGTCACCAAAAATGTGGTTCATATAATCGTCCTCGTGGTTCAGGTTTGGCTCGGCGGCGAGGTTGATGCCAAGAACGTGACGCAACTGGTGAAGGTGGTGCAGATGGTGATGCAAGTGGTGGTGTAGCTGATGCTGGAACTCTGCTTCTTCTTGTTCGGCGTGGGCGTGGTGGTGATGGTGGTGGTTATGGTGGTCGTGGTGGTCGTCGTGGTGGTCGTCGTTGTCGTAGAAGTCGAGGTCCGCGTTCAAATCAGAGTCAGAGTCGGATTCGTGGTTGTTGTCGTGGTGGTTGTCAGAAGAGTAGAACCCCAGGTCGGGAGAGCTTCTGTCCATAACGGCTTCAGTGCACCTTGGCAGGTCAACCAAACAATGACATTCCACGCGCCCCACTCGGTCCTCAATCCTGACGCTGTAGTGTACACTCGGGCTGCCAGAAAAGGGCTCGAGCTGTTTCTGGACTTCGGTGTATGCGTAAGGGAAAATGTCGCCACAAGGCGCGCTGGTGGCTGTTTCTGGTGCGAGCGATGATGAGAGAAAGAGACCTCGGACACTACAAGGGCCACAAACGCCGCTGCAAAGGCAAGCAAACAGCGCCAATAGCAACACAATTTGCCCCACTTTTGCCTGCTGCAAAGAGAAATGCCCTCAACCTTCTTGTTTTCTTTTCAGGTATATCCACTGTCTTTTAACACCTTCAACTGTGTTTAACTGTGTTTAAAAGTCTACCAAGTGTCATTTGTGTTAGTTTCACGGTGTCAGTTACGGAGTATCTTCCAGGTTGTCCACAACCAGCATGCCTGCCAAGTATCAGTGCCTAAAGTGAATATTATCAGCAGCACACATCAACAGACACGGTCACTTTCAAGGCAACAGGCAGCTACTGTGCAGAGAGTAAAAAAATAAAATAAAAAAGAGAAAAGAACCCCATTGCTGGTTTTTCAGGCGCCACCGAAAAGCAAACTAAACAAATATCTGCACTATACTACAAGCTCACAGATTCTCCAATGTTCACCCTTCTCCTCTATGCACTCTCCTTGAGCACCGAGACCACACCCTCCTTGTTGACCGTCACCAGAGACTTCGCATCTGTTCCCCAGCGGATAGCCGTGCCTGGTACGCTCGTCCTGAGTGGCTCGGACCACGCCTTGGCCTTCTTCAGATACATTTGCACCGTGACGCCAGTGGACCCAACTGTCGCGAGGTACTGCCCAGTGCGGTCCCACGCAAGAGACTGCGCATCGCCCGTCTGGAGCTCCTTGGCCTTGGCCGCATCACCCTCTTTCCGCAGGTCGAAAATGGTGACCGTCTGCTGGCCCTTGCCCGTTGCCGCAAACCAGTACCCATTCTCGGAGAACACCAGCGCCTGGACAGGAGCCCCAAGGTGAAAGTTGACAACCTTGACGCCATCCTTGGTCTGGAAGACATTAATGTCTCCCGCCTGTGTGCCAGCAGCAAGAAAGTGGCCGTCGGGGTGGAAGGCACAGGATGTCAGAGCTGGTGAATTGGTCAGCAACTTTTGTTTTGGTATATAGCGAATGGGGGGGAAACATACCAGCATCCGTGTAGCCTCGAGACACCTGTTGCAGTGTCTCAAGATCGTAAAAGACAAAGCTCTTGTCAACGCCAACCGAGGCCAGGATACGGCCACCGGGGTGGACAGTGAGACCAGTGACTGCACCGGCGTGTACGTGGAATGAAGCAACCTCGCTGCCGCTGTCCAACACCTTGACCGAGCCCTTGGAGGTACCCAGGATAACCTTGCTTCCCGTCCACACCGTACATGTTACTGGCTCACCGATATCCAGCGAGCGCTCCACTGTGTTGCCCTGAATGGAATAGATATCGGTCTTGCCATCCAACCCGCCAATAACAGCATACTCGGATTCGACATCGAGGGAGGAGGCTTGCGAGACGGAGAGATCGGTGTGCCCAGTTTGCTGGAAGGCTGAGACTTCGTCTGGGGTGGCCCAATTCTCTGGGGCGGGTCGCTTCTCGCGCCGGCGTTGTGTTAACCTGCAAAAGAATAGTCAGCATCATGTCATCGCTACTCCTTTCGCCCGGAGCTTGGTGTCCACGTACTGTTGTTGCACCTCATTGACATGTTCCACCAGTCCTTCTGGGAGACCCTCGTTGTCCACCGCCATAGCATCGCCATTGGAAGCACCGCCAGCCGAGGGAGCAACGGTGATCTTGGAAAGAGCATCCCGGGCCTCATCCCGCTCCTTGGTCAGCCGCGCAATCACGCGCACGGCGGCATCGTGTTGGTACAGGGCCGTCGCAAGCTCTTCTCTTGTTCTAGACAGCTGCTCCCTTGTGTTGTATGCTTCCAATACCAACGCGTCCCACTCATCCTGAAAGGCCTTCAACAGCGACGGCAGAGAGGTGAAATTTGGAGGACGAGGTCGGACGACGCGGCTGGTCTTGACATCGAGGAGGTCTTCGGGGTCGAGCTCTTCTTCGGTGCCTGGTTCTTTTCCGTTTTCTTGAATGTACTTGAGAATTAGGCGCTTCTCAAAGACAGTGCCTGGTCATCGGAGGGTTGGTTAGCTTGCGACCTCTCGAGCTGCGACTGTGGCAGACTGACCTGTCTTTCTCGAAACAACAGGCTCCTCGGGAACCTCGCCAGACACTGCGTCAGATTAGCGAATGATCGATCCCAGAGTTTTCCGGTATCGACTTACGTGCGCAGAGCATTTTTGGATATCTGCTGGTGTTCTCTGTAAAAATTGGATTTTTTTGGCCATAGGTCAACTGCGGTCAGCCTGGGACTGTGAGGCTACCAAAAGTGAACGCGACCCGCGCGCACAGTCGCACTCGTGTGGGGCGTCTTGGCGCAATGTCATTCATAATTCAAACACTGTGGACATCTTGCATAACTTGCCTGTTGAATACATAATTATCTTATCGACAAGCCCTTCAACATCGTTATTGCTCTTTATCACAACCAAAGCATTGTTCAGCTGATTCATTTCTTTCTGCTTTGTACCTAAGTACGTACTCTCTTTCACCATCTCATTGTTTTTCCCTCAGGATGGAACACACATTGATTCATACAGCAACACTGCCCCTCATCACCAACACCGCTGTCCCTCCCAAGTGTATTTCCTTGACCTTCCCCTCCTCAGTGACACTCGTTTCAACCACAATCTCACTTCTTCTGCCCATTTCAACACCCTGCGTAATCTCATATCTTGCCCCCTTCTTTTCCGTCAAGGTCAGATACGCGCTCAATGTACACCCTGCGCTTCCCGTGGCCGGGTCCTCAAAGCCCAGCTCCACCATTCTGGTTTGAACCTTTGTCTTCGACCCCTCGTCGGTATAGACATAATAGTACCTACCGACAAAGCTCTTTTCCCACTCTCCCTTGTCCAGAAAGTTGGGGATCTTGTCAAATTGAAGGCGAGGCGAGTCTGTCACTTTGGCCAGAAGCTCCAAGGAAGGGAGGTTGACGAGAATGAAGGTCATTCCTCTGACAATGCTCACCACTGTTCCCGAGAGCTCAGCTTGCCGGATCTGATCGTGAGGAGACAAGCCAGCTGTGATGATGTCTGATGACTCGGACTTTTCGAGGAGGCTGGAGAGAGTGGACGAGTGGACGTGCACCGCGTGGGGAATCTCAGCCTTGACGTTTTGGCTTCCTTCGACGTTGATGGGAATAGGTCCGGCCTTTGTCAACAAGGTGTTGACGTGTCCCCAGCCCAGGTGGTGAAGGACTAGATAGGCAGTGCCAATGGTTGGGTGCCCCGCAAAAGGGAGCTCCTCTTCGATCGTGAAGATGTTGAACTCGAGTGTGGTGGCTTCCGGTTTGGCATTGGATTCGGCATGTAGAAAGACTGTTTCGGACAGGTTGAACTCGCGGGCTATGCGCTGCTTGATCTCTTGAGTCACCAACGAGCGTTGAGAAGGTGGGACGAAGACAACCGCCAGGGGGTTTCCCTCATAACGATTTGTTGTGAAGACATCGACAGTGACGAAGTCAAGGCTGAGGGGGGCCATTTTGATCTTCTGTTTTGGGATGCTACCTTGGCTGGTTTAGATGACGACTCGACTCTTGGGTGTCGAGACAGGTATATATGTCATTGTCAGGTCTCGATGTGATGAAATTGAGTCACAGAAGCGGGGAAGTGGGGTGAGTAACCATGACGAACTCAAAGGGCGCAGTTGACACTCCCAGAGATGTTTTGCCATAGTTGCTGATTGGTAAGACACGATATGCTCGATGTCCCTACCAACCACATCGGCGGTTTCCGCCGCTCCCATAACCATCGCCGCTGACCACGCATCTAGAAACTTCAGTCTTGCGAGCATATCCAACTGATAGTCAAACGGCATCTATTGGCGTTTTGGGTCTTCGCACACCAAGCGGTAGCTGGTCCTTGTTCATACAACTTTCAAGATCAATGTTTACAATGGTATTGTTGTCGACAAGGACACATTGAAAAACAGGGGTATCGTGAACACTATCCGTTTGTGCTGACAAAGGCTTGACAGAACCAAGACATTGTTCAGATGGGCTCGACAAAGGAGACTGGTTTTATATAAGAAAGGTCAGGTTCACAGTCTCCCTACACATTTTCCCCCATCATCAGCAATCTTCATCAACTATCTGCATCATCCACAACACTGAGCAAACAACAACCACACCGCATTACATACACTCAAGAGGCAGGCCTCTCACCTACACAAAATGCATACCGCAGGTGTTATTTATGCCGTCCTCCTGATGGCTCTGCCATTGGTAGACTTTGCAATCGCCCATTCAAGTCCTTACTCAATCCTTGATGTGACCGCTTCTGCTTCTCAGGCTCAGATTGATGGTGCCTATGAGGACCTGCTACAGACCTTGCAAGATCAAAACGAAAAGGGACTGTGGTCGGGAGAAGGCGACCAGGAGCTGCTTGCCAAAAAGATTGCCGAGATTCAGAACGCCCACCTTACACTCACTGATTCTTTGGAGAGATGCTTTTGGCACCGCGACACTGGTGTTCGAGATTGGTATGGTCGACCCTTTCTTTGCTGGGACGAGATGGTCAAAGACAAGCTCGAGGCGTTGAGGGATGCTATTGCCCAGGACGACTTCTCGAAGCTGACCTGGCGGCCTCGCTCTTCCAGATACTCTATGCTTCCGGCCGCAAAGCCAGACCAAGAGCCGGCCCAAGTTACTGACAGCTCATCCACGCAGGAGCCTCTTGTGACTACAACAGAGACGCCCGAACACAAAACTAGCAAGGTCGATGTTGTCACGGAGCCAGCTGCCAAGGTTACTCCCGAACCTATCACCACCAAGGCTGCTGACGAAGTGACCAGGGCCTGGTCAACTATCAGCGCCGTGTTAAGTTACCCTGTCACCGTTGTCATTCCTCAGCTCGGGACCTGGTTCGCCGCTGCCAAGCCCATTGTTGTCTCTTACTCCGAGATGGCTCTGGCTCAGGCCAAGACCTGGTTGGCTATCCTCTGGGCCTTTGTCTGGCTCGTCGCCACCACCGTCTGGTCCTACCTCACCACCTCCTTCAAGCTCGCTCGGAAATACCTCGGGCCTCTGGCACCCTCACCTTCATCGGAATCTATCCCCGCAGACGCCGCCCCCCAGCCTACCATCAGATCCAATGCCGGCTTCAACGCCGGCATTATCAGGTCTCTGGATGGTGAGCAGGAGACGGTCCTGACCAAACTCACCTCTCTCGCCCCCATCCCTGACAGCACTGCTACGGTCTTGTTGGCGAGCACTACTAACCCACTGCGTTACCAGTCTCAGTTTGGTTCGGCGACTGCCCGGAAGGTGAGCACTGTTACTACCAAACCTTCTTACTAACTTTTTTGTGGCTCAGCTGTTGGATAATGGTACTTCCAAACTGGAAGAATGATTGGGTCGATAATCAGGTAAGTAAAGTACTTTTTCCTACTCTCTAATAGAAACATATCTCAACCACCTTCAAAAAATTCCCCTCGCCCGAAAAATCTTCCTCTCCCATCTGTCCGTGAGTGAGAAAAAGTGATCAGACATAGATATAGCACATCTCCCCTCCCAACCCACCCAGCTGATCGTTCATCTCCTCCAACCTCACCCCCGGCGCCGTCCACCCCAGGTCGATGACCGAGTCGAGCGCATTCTTCGGCTGGGTGGTCTGTCGTCTCCCGTGGTTGTGGCCACCAGGCATGGCCTGCCCGGGCACGGCGTTGATTCTGTTTTCGGGGTCGTTCATCTGCCAGATCCACCAGATGCGGTCCAGCGCGCCGTGGTGGAAGTAGAAGAGGGGGTCGCCTGGTGAGCAGTAAAAGTCCTTCAGCATATGTTAGCGCCGAAATGAAAAGGTGGCGAAGGTTAGGAGAACATACACCCCCGGGATCACCGCCAATCAGGTAATGTCCCGCGTTGTGAAGACCCCATGGATTGGGGTCACCCTTGAGCTGGGGTTGGCCGAGGTACCTGTTGTAGAAGCTGTCGACGTCGTTGTGCTGGGTGATCAAGTGGTAGGTGTAGTTTGCTTTTGCGCCGGCGACGCTGAACCGGTTGACATCACGGCGGAGACAGCGGGGGTTGGAGCCGAGGCCGTCGCGCTGGGGGTTGGGGGGGATGTCCCGGACGACGGAGCCCTTGGGGCCGAGGGAGACTACCATGCTTCGTTACTGTCAGCGGTGTATCAAAATAGGGTTAGCTAGAAGGGAAACATACTCCTTGAAGGGTCCAGTAGTCACACAGCCACCGCCTTGATCAGCAGGAATGCGATCGTATGGACGGGGAAACGGTTGAGGGATGCCGTTGTAGGGCGCGAGCTCGCCGTTGCCGGACATGCTGGCTGGTGACCCGTCAAAGAGGAGAGAGTTCAAGGGGTCGGCGACGTAGCGGTCGTAGTTCATGTACTTTCCTCATGTCAGTAACTGGTCATCAGGGCTAGGTAGTAGGACTAATGCACACCGGCTGGTATCCTGTATACCCACACTCCTCTCTCAAGGCCTTCTCGTACACGTAGATGAAGTACCGATGGGCAGCAAAGAGATTCGTTGGGCCGTGAAGCTCTCCCGCCTGCGTCATGTGTGTGGCAACAAAGTCGTCGAAGCGGCTGAGTGAGCCAGGGACCTTGTCTTTGGGGGCCCGGGGAGGCTTCTTCTGGAGGCAGAGGACGGCCCGGACGTATTCTTGACGGGCTTCGACCGTCATATCGCTCCTGCAACGCTGGTTAGCTAACAACTTTGACAGGCGGTCAGGAGGCAGAAAACATACCACTCTTGTCTGACGGCGGCATTCTCGAGCGTGCAGTTTGTGGCTTTGCCCGCTTTGTGCTGCTTGTCCAGCCAGGCTTGGACCTTGGGCATGGTCTCATCCTGGAGTTTGTCGACTACGTCGAGGGGAAAGGCAGGATTGCGCTTCCTATTGAGAGAGTGTGTTAGGCTCAACACATGAAGTGGAAGAGGTGGTGCTTACGTTTTGTATTCCCACCCCCATGCCCCCACGAGCAGTGACAATTGCACAACACCCTGAATACCTTTCATGTCGATGTTGCTTTGGTCAACAATTCTGAGAGGTATGGTTCGTGGTTGTCTCAACAAGGAAACAAAAGGTAAAAAGCAGAGCAGTTCAGCTTTTATTTCCCTTATTTCATGTCCATGTGTACCTCCACCGTCTTGACCCTCTATTGCCTACCTCCCATCTCACCCTCCGAATCCCAATATCGACCCTGCCGAGGAGAGTTGCCGGACGCCGGCGTCGTCATGTCCAATATCGGCCGGATCCTATGACTTGCGCGCCTAGTTGATTACGATGCCCTCCGATAGAGAGCCAAGAGGTTGGGATAGCAGGCCATCTATCTGCCCCCAACTAGAAGAGGAATGATTATCTGAAATTCTTCTCACATGTGCGAACGTGCATGTCTTGGGCTACTTCTCACGTCTCATCTTTTCTTGCTCGCACTCATCCACGCCCCTAATATCTATCACACCAATGACAGTCATCTGCTGAGGATACCATCTATTTTGTGCCCAAAATCCAATGTATAAATCTCGAGAAATGTAACTTGCTTCTGAAAACATGCTCCGTGCAGGATCTTGTAATACAATGATAGCAGGCGTGTACCTATCATCTTGAACAAAACACAATGATTGGATTACTGGGTAAATACCTGGGTGAATGGGCAAAGGTCGATCTGGACGAGTTGAAACTGGGCCTAATTGAGCCGGGTGCCAGAAAGAGGGCAAAATAAATAGAGGTGAGCTGTATAACGCGCTTATGATAAAGGAGGTACACGCCCACACACCCACCCCGCGTATGGTGGTATCCAGATCGCGGCAGATGTCTTCTCCTGCTCGGTTCCCGAGGAGGCTCGCATCCAGCGTGCCGTCTCGGTTTTTTCGGATGACGGAGGTAGGTCCAAGGTATTGTTCTGTCTTTGCCATCGCCATAAAGACAGGACAAACATCCAACCCCAACCCTGGTGTAACGAGTCATGGCACTAAAAAAGTATTTCCCCTCACCAAGGGTGGTGAGGAAAACAGCAAAAGATTTGAGTCCCCTCGACCGGAATCGAGCCGGTGACCTTTCGGTATCAATAAATTCCTTTACAGCCGAACGTGATAGCCAACTACACCACAAGGGGTTTTATTGTTGCATTTTCAAGTCGAACATAGCAATCCTAAGTTAGCAACTTTTCTTTGACATCACATGTCAGTAAACTTTGGATTTCGCCAGTCCTGAACATTTGGATGGCCATCATGGCCACAATAGTAAGAGATTTTGACAATCTTCGAAAAGCATACTGCTGATTGTCTGTTTAAAGCGTGCCACTGCACTTGCAGGTTGAAATACTCGGGCAATTTCCATCACGAAAACTGAGCTGCCCTGCTGTCGATATTGACCTGTACTAGTAGGTTGGTACTCCAACGTTTTCCACATTGTTGCCAGACAGAAAAACGTGGACTGTAAAGAGAGTGACGTAGAGTGTTTTGTGTGCTCGGGCAAAACACAAAGCTTTGTGGCACTGCAACGTTTCAACACCACGCGGTGGTTGAGCCGTTGTTTGAAACTCTGGACTCTCCAGGCACTCAGATACTGTTGAGAAGAAGTCTCCCAAGGAAGAAGCCATCTCCAACGCAAGGAACCCTGAGGCTGCGCAGTGATGGTGGATCAGTGTGCTGCATCCAAAAAGGGGCAATGACCAAAGTTAGTTGGCAAACAGCTGTAGGCCATCTGGCAGACAGATTCCATCCGAGCCAAGGGCAACGCTCGGGCCCTTTCTTGTGCCTGGCTCTTGGCCTAGAACTTTTTGGTGAACAAGCTCTCGCTGGGCATGTCCACCAGGTACGTACCGATTGGGGATGGTCGCAATCTCGACTAACATTTTCTCTTGTGAACGAATGCCATCATCTCCTTTTTTTTTTTTGCCAACGACGGACGGTGAGAGTAGAAGAAGGAGAGCAAGAAGAATACAAGAGATAGACATCGTCCAAGTGTGCCTCCTTGGACCATCGCTACCCAACAACCGACAGACGAGGAGCACGCAACAACAAGACCACACAAGGCCACAGCTGCAAAGTCCCACCACACCCAGGGTCGCCACCCGTGTCCAATCTGATCCGATTCAATTGCCCAGTTTTCACCTCCTGACGCGTAAAACGAAAGCCGACCTTTCCCTGCGACCACACACTCACTACCACTACCACAACACAACCACATCCTCAAACCGCCTCGTCAGACAAAGGGAATTCATTCTTTCCCTGCCGCTCGCTCTCTCCTGCCACACGACGAACGAACTGATATTTGAACATTACGGATATGGTGGACGACGCTTGAATTGCCTTGTTGATCCAAAGAAACCCTTTTTTAATTGTCGGTCGTCTGGGCCTGTGAGCACACCCTTGGGCGGACGGCGCATAATCGATTCCATTCGCACTTCTGTATCCTCGCATCGACCGACCTCTAAACCACTTCCGTCGCTGGCTGGCTGGCTTCCCGCCCCAGAAAATCCGTCACGATGGATCTCCTCCGACGAGCTGGCAAGTTCGTCCCCGCTGGAGCCCGTTTGGCACTCCCCGTCACAGATGAAAAGGACAAGAGCAAACGAAAAACATGGGCTACCCGCCTGGCCTACCTCAAAAGGCCAATGAGGTTACGGGGCAACTCGAGCGTATCGGTGCCCCTCGGCGTCGTCGTTCTCTTCCCCGTCATCGTCGTCATCCTCATCCTTGTGCTCTTCGTCAGACACCCCAGCAATCCCGGGAGAATATTAATACCTGCTGGCGCCCCACCAGCAATAAGGTGAGCTTCGTCCCGTACCCCAGGGCCCTTCTCTCGGAGCGTGTGCTGACTGTGTCGTCTCTACAGAAAAATCAGTGAAAAGCACGACAAGGTGTTCGTTACCGGATGCCTCGAGCCAGATACCAGCAAGCCCCGCGCCAATGCCGCCTTTGTCGTGCTCGCGAGAAACAAGGAGCTGGATGGTGTTATCCAGTCCATGAAGTCGATCGAGCGCCACTTCAACCGGTGGTACAACTACCCCTACGTCTTCCTCAACGATGGCGACTTCAACCAGACCTTCATGGACACGGTCAAGAACTACACCAAGGCCAACGTCGAGTTTGGCAAGGTTGGTCCGGACATGTGGGGGTACCCTGACTGGATTGACCCCAAGGTCGCCAAGGAGGGCATCAACAAGCAGGGAGACAACGCCATTATGTACGGCGGCATGGAGAGCTACCACTTTATGTGCCGCTTCTACTCTGGGTACGTTACCCCACCACTCTGTTGCTCGAGCTGCACAGTATACTGACCAGATGCAGATTCTTCTACAAGCACGAGCTCCTTGCCAAGTACGAGTGGTACTGGCGCCTGGAGCCAGAGATCAGCTATTTCTGCGATATCACTTAGTATGTCTTCTCTTGGTTCTCTGTCGGCATTCAGACTGCTAACCGGTTTCAGTGACCCCTTCCTTGCCATGATTGAGCACAACAAGACCTATGGCTTTACCATTGCCGTCAAGGAGCTTCGCGAAACTGTCCCCAACATCTTCCGTTATGCCTCCGCCTACAAGCGCCTCAACAACCTGACTTCCCAGGGTCTTTGGGAGATGTTCGTCGAGCCCCAGCCCGACAAGAAGCCCGAGCCCCCTGCGCCCCAGCTTCCCGACGAGATTCTGCGCAGCAAGCAGCCCGAGATTGACCCGGAAGGAATGGAGGGCGAAAAGTACAACATGTGCCATTTCTGGTCCAACTTTGAGATTGCCCGTCTCGATTTCTTCCGGAGTAAGGCGTATGAGGATTTCTTCCAGATGATGGACCGCAGTGGCGGTTTCTGGATGGAGCGGGTATGTTCTTCTTTTGCCTTTGCCCCCCTTTTTGGTTATCCAGTCGTACTGACCTTGCTACACAGTGGGGTGATGCACCCATCCACTCCCTTGCCGCCGGTGCTCTCCTCGCCCCTCGCGATATCCATTACTTCCGCGACTTTGGCTACCGCCACACCACGATTCAGCACTGCCCCGCCAACGCCCCCGCGCGCCAGCTGCCTCGTCAGCCCTGGCTTGAGGAGACCACCACCGATGAGCGCAAGCGTGTTGAGGAGGACAAGTACTGGGAGGAGTGGGACACACCCAAGGAGAACGGTGTGGGCTGCCGCTGCCGCTGCGACACGGACATTGTGGACGTCGAAGGCAAGGAGGGCAGCTGCTTGGCCGAGTGGGTTGATGTTGCCGGTGGATGGGCGAGTCCTTGATCGAAGACGTAATGAAGCTGCAACTCTTGTCGAGTATAGCAAACCCAGCTGACGAGCAGTGTACAACTTTTTACCTATAATGATACCAAACGGGTCTTGTTGAACCTGCTTTGTTTCGCAAAAAGATGGATGGACGGACGGATAGGACATGGCATATTAGGAATGAGGCCATGACCGTAAATAGATGGCGGCGAAACTCTGGTAGCTTAGCTTTGCTACTTTGGAATTATTGCCCCTTTTTCCCTTATGGAGCTTTCTTGTTTACACACTACACTACACACACAAACACACACACATTGTTGTCACATAGCAAAAATCACCACAATCTCAACTGGGACCGGCACTTTGCATTGGGGATGGTCGGGGCGGGCGCGCTTTGATGAAGTCATATTACAATGCTGGTTATTTTATTCTGTTGTATACCTGTTTTGTTGCGTGTTGCTTCATCTTGTTTATGGATTTTTGGACGAGGATGTCTTGATATGTAGCACGATGGCCACGAGCAACAGTGTAAACCATTCACCTTTCAGATACATCTCCGCGTTAGTGAGGAAGAAATATATGCATACAGCAAAGGGGCGAGATCAGTGTTCAGTCATCTCATTTACATCAACACAGAACAAAACAACACAGCCAACCTCAACAACTCTCTATTTTTTTCTCTACGAAACCCCTCTTATTTACCCACCCCCCCCCCCCCCCCCCCCCAACCGCCCCACCGGGGAGAGTACCAGACTAAGAAACAAAGAGGTGATTAAGACATTACAAAACATATACCGACAAAAACCTCTTGATCACCACCACCACGACAAGATCCCTAAAAGAACCCCTTGTAAAAAAAGCCCTCTCAATTCCCAGTCATCTCGTCCCTTGATCACCGCCCTTTCTTCTATAACCCGACGCCATTCATTATTGCCTGTCCCCAGAAAAAATCTATCCCTCTATCCCTTCTTCCCGAGACCCGTAGGAAGAAAAAGCAAACGCCCGGAATAAACCCCTCCATAAAAGAAAAAAACGCCAACCGTTCCCACGCCCCACGCCATGCTCTGATTTGGTATCTTTTTCCCAACCATTCCAGACTTTTACAGCGAGACAAGAGAAAGAAAAAAACGCCGAAAACTAATAGAAAAAGCCCCCGCCCAGAGAGAGAGAGAGACAGAGAGAGAGAGAGAAGAACCGAAAAGCAGCAGCGAGAGAAGAGAGCAAACTGAAAAAAGACTTACCAAGCCGGACCGCCAGCATCGGTAACAGCACCATGGCTGGCATCGCCCACAAGACGGGCATACTTGGCCAGGACGCCCCTCACAGGCTTCATCTTGGGCGGCTTCCACCCCCGTCGGCGACGCTCCAGCTCCGCCGCAATGCCCGCGGCGCCCTTGATGCCCGAAGCCTCAATGATATCAATGCTGTTCTTGACAGCGTCAATAGTGATGAGATCGCCATCCTCCACAAGGGCAATGGGCCCGCCCACAGCCGCCTCGGGAACAACGTGGCCGACAATGAACCCGTGGCTGGCACCGCTGTAGCGCCCGTCCGTGACAAGGGCAATCTTCTTCAAGCCGGCACCCATGATGGCGGCGCTGGCCTGGAGCTGCTCGGGCATGCCCGGGCCGCCCTTGGGACCCTCGTAGCGAACAATCAAGACCTGGCCCTCCTCCTCATCCTTGATGAGACCCGCGGAAAGGGCGCTGTTCAGCTCGTGCTCCTTGTTGAACACGCGGGCCCTGCCGGTAAAGAAGTCGCCTTCCAAGCCAGTGATCTTGGCCACGGCGCCACCGGGAGCAAAGTTGCCGTAGAGAATACGCAAATGGCCCGATTTCTTGATGGGCTTCGTAATGTCCCGAATGATGGTCTGGCCGGGGTCGAGCGAAGGCCAGCTCGAGACGTTCTCAGCAAGAGTCTTGCCCGTGACGGTGGGAATGCCGCCGTCGATAAGGCCAACAGCAATCAGATACTTGAGGACGGCGGGAGTGCCACCGACGTTGCAGAGATCCTCCATGTAATGCTTGCCAGACGGGGCCAGATCCGCCAGGAACGGGGTGGCCTCCGAGACGCGGTGGATATCCTCCAAAGTGAGGTCAACATCAGCCGAGTTGGCCATGGCCAGAAAATGCAGAACGGCATTGGTGCTTCCGCCGAGCACCATCGTGAGCTTCAAGGCGTTCATGAAAGACCGGCGTGTGATCAGGTCGCGGGGTCGAATGTCCTTCTCCATGCAGATGCGGATGGCCTCGGCGGCCCGCTCGCACTCGCTTCTCTTCTGCGGAGATTCGGCGGGGAATGACGAGGACCCGGGAAGGCACAATCCCATGGCTTCAATGGCTGTGGCCATCGTGTTGGCCGTGTACATGCCGCCACACGCACCAACTCCGGGGCAGGCATGCTCTTCGATATCGTCCATGACCTCGCTGGCGGTAGCCTCGGCACCGGACTGCTTCTTGCAGCTGGCCTTGAGCACACCGTATCTGTAGGAGCCCACAGCTTCGTAGCAGGTCGAGATGTTGATGGGTTTGTCGAGAAGCTGGGAGTGGCCTCTGCGCATGGTACCGCCATAGATCATGACAAAAGGTCTGTTGTGGCGAGCAGCGGCCATGATCACACCGGGCATGTTCTTGTCGCAACCGGGAATGCTGATGTTGGCGTCATGGCGTTGGGCGCATGTGACCGTTTCGATACTGTCAGCGATAATCTCTCTGGACTGCAGAGAGAAACGCATGCCTACAATGAGAGTGGTAAGTATGTGAAGCCCAGCCATTGTGTCCCAACAACCCACCTTCCGAGCCCATGGTGATGCCGTCCGACACACCAATGGTGTTGAACTGCCAGGGCAGCATGTTTTGCTTCTGAACGGCCCTCTTCACAATGATGCCAAGATCCAACACTACCACACATCAGCAACCGACTCAGTGACTCTCTCTCAGACATACACCACCACCAGGCCTGACTCACAGTGGGTGCTGTAGTAAATCACCGCTGTTAGTTTCATTCCTTGCTCCCAAAAGGACATCCAGAATAGGCAACTCACTTGCACGGGTTGCCCTCCCACCAAACAGTAGCGATTCCCACATGGGGCGCATTCTTCATCATATCCTTATTGGGGACACCAGCCGAGTAAAGCATAGCCTGCAAAAAGAAAAAAGAGTCCCCATATTAGCCATTCTGCCCAACGCTAGCATCATCCCCACCACCCGTTGTTTTATCTTGCAGCTTCCCTCCCATCAACTAGATCAGCAAGCTCAAGAAGCCAGCCCCACAAGAGCTAGGAGCTAGCTACCCCTCAGGCCCGACGTCTGGAAAGGGTAAAGATAGGTAATAGAGATATGATTGCTTCTGCCGAGCAGAGCATCCGCAGCTTCCCGCAGCCCAAGGCTGAACCGGTGGGCCGGCTTGTATCGGGATTTCGACAACTGGCTCCTCCGTTCGGTAGTTTTTGAGAGAAATAAAGAGCAAAAAGACTTGCCTGGGCTCCGGGATAATCGTGGTCCCGGGTCATGAAGTGAGACCAGCGGTTCAGAGGACCCCCGGCGGGAAGATGGTCGAACTGGATGTATTCGCCGGGCTTGGGCATGTTGCGCTCATTCTCTTGCTGGTGTTGGACATCCTCGTGCCCGGTATGGGTCCCCACCGACTCTTCCGCGTGAGGTGCCATTGTGACTGTGAGTTGTGAGTCGAAGTGGTTGTGATCTTTCTCTGAGTTTTTGGCCGACTCTGGTCAGCGATTGTGGGTGTGAGAGAGTGAGTGAATGAGGGAGAGGCAGAGAGAGGTAGTTCCAGGGAAACACCCGGTGACAAGGGTGTGAACGTTTGGTGGACGGACGAGGAAGAGTATGCGCTTCTAGAAGAGCCAAGGGAAAGGTTTGGTGGGAAGGGGGACCGGATATAAATATCGTAAGGATTTTCCTCTCGCACGCCAGGCACGGATACCCAAGGCCGCTCGCTGGTTACTCCCGGTTCCAGAGTTGCTCCTGCTCTCGGCTCTTCTTCACATGACGAGATGTGGCAAAGGGAAAGGGCCAGGAACCGCTAGTTAGCAGTCCTTTGTTCAAGCCAGGTGGCCAGCCGAGCTCCCGGGGATCAATGGAATTGTCAGCTCGGGAGCATCTCCATCTGGAGATACCCTGACGACAGCCAAACCTTGCCCGTGATGTACAACAGCAACAGCGGCCGGCTGCCCTGGATGCTCCGCCTGGTGGTTGGTTACCGGCTGTGGAGTCCGCTAGGAAAGCGTTCCTGGCAGGTCCTGGGCAGCTCCACTTCGGGCAAACGCGAAATCAACTGAACAATTCCCAAAGGAAAAAGAAGAGGAAAAAAGAAAAAAGGTCACACAGAACCCAGTCGCCGGTAACGGTCCGATCTTGATGAGTTGGACTAAAAAGCCAGGTGCTCCCAAGGTGTTCTCACGGTAGCTAGGTATGAGCAGTTTTGTTGCTCCAGATAAGGTAGGTACTCGGCCACAGCCTGTTGAACAGTCATCAAGTGTCTGGGTTGCGGGTTTGAAAGGCCAAATTGCAGGATGGACAGGGCGGAACCACGGAAAAGGGCGGTGGGAGACGAGACGACGAGGCATGCCATGCCCGGTCCCCCTCAACTCGGCGCCGGAGCCCTACCATGTCTGTCTGTCTGAAGAAGGCCCGGGAGCCCACACACTTCACTCGCATTCGCCATGAACTGCTCCCGCCAGAACCAGAACTTTGCGTCAGTCAGCAGGATGGATCGGTTCCCCGCCAGTCAACGAACGGCGGATGCGATCCCTACCACTACCTACACGTGGTGGACAGGGCGAGCAGGTTGGTAGGTTGGCAGATATGGATAAAGAAAAAAAAGCTCGGGGCCGTGGGTGTCCGCCAAGTGTGGATTTCAACGGCTTGCCTCTATCAGTCGATTCGCCCGAGTGGACGACGACGGGGTTCGTTCCTGTCAGTGACATGTTGACCACAGGGGAAAGAAGGCCCGGATGACAACTCCCCCCACCGCCAATGCCACACAACACATTTCGATGCGGGAATCTGCAAGAATGCCGTCTTCCTCTCAGTGCCGGATTCGCTTCACCAACAAGACGGCCAGCTCGAACTGATGGCCCAATGAAGCCGAAGACGGCGGGCCCGGGGCTCGGGAGCCGACCGTTGCTGCATGAGCGACTGTGTCGTCGAGTGCAACGTCGAGGACGGGTAGCGAGCATGTGGACAGGGCTCATCAGCCAAGAGCCGAGAGTCTGTCCGGTTGGTTTTCCCGATGTTCCTTTTTTCCTTTGGTACGAGGGGGGATGATGGAGCGGCAGATGCATCGATCTGGCAGTGAGTGGTCATGTCATGGTCGTGTCAGTAGTGGTGGAGAGTCTCTGTCGTCGTGATGATGGCGTGTCTTGACACATCTTGACACCTTCCCGTCACGCCTAGGTAGGTAGGTAGGTAGAGAGAGCCGAGGTCGGCTGCAACTTAAATCTTGCAGTTGGGCAAGTTGGGCTGGCCAAGTCAAAGAAGAGCCTCCGTCCCGTTCGGTTCCTCTGCCGCGAACACCACATCTGCATCGGGACTGCCTCTTATTGATCAGGAAAGTATGCCCGGCGTTCCTGTGTCACCACACCTCGACATCACCGACATGGACTATCTGCGCGGCATCAACCTAGTACATAGCCGCCCCTCCATGAACCTATCTGTGTGCCTATCAAGTCTTGTCGGAAAGAGCACCGCCTGTCTTGCTTGCCCTACCATTGCACCATGTTGATCATTTTGATTCCTCCTGACGCGATACAGCCTCTCGGGTGCCATTCTGGGTATTTCGGGTTCACCTTCCGTCCAAGTTTGGGTTGACCGGGGATTGGGCACAAGCTTGGCTGCCCTGCAAAAGGAAGGGGGAGGACTCGGGAGAAAGAACAGGGGTCAGCACTGGCTTGCATTGACATGGCCATGGTCCCCGCCGTTGACACTACGCTTTGCTTAGCTCCGTCGGTTTCAGGTTCAGTTCACTTGATTTTTTTTCCCCGTCTTGCCCTCTTACAGAGGGGAAGGGGAAAGGTCCAAGTTCAGGGGACAAAACACGAAAGGGCAGGGATGAAGTCCCACGTTTTTCTCTTCCTCTCTGTCATGTATCGTACACGAATCCCATCTCAACACCACCACCGCCTATCCGGTTATCCACCCCCCGCTACCTATGCACTGCTCGCCCCTCCCACCCAACCCATCGCCACCCAAAAACCCCCCATGAAAAGAAATTGAAGAAAATGGAAGAAAAGAAAAAAGGACATGCAAATCCGCCTCATTGCTGAACATCATGTATACCTTCCGGAGAAAGAAACAAGAGCAAGAAGAAGTAGAAAGACAGAGCACCTTCACTGGGGCAACAAGAGGCTCATTTCTCATACAACATCTCGAATGGGATGTGTATGTAGGTACGTAGCAGGGCGTGCGTGGGTGTTGTCATCGTGGCTGGTTCAAAGTGTGTTGTCTTGTTGAAGTCATCTCTTCATCCATCATCGTCCGTAGCATCCGTCCGTAGCATCCGTCCAACTTTCCCAATCATAGATTTCCTCCCACCGATACCTGCCATACCAAAAAAGGGAAGAGCAGAAAATGGGAAGGGTCATTGTATAAAACTCGACACCAAGGCTTTTTACAGCCCAAGACCCAACTCTCAGCTGGCATACAACGTAGCAAACATGCAAAACGCCAAGTATAACAGCACCAACAGGGAGCAAAGCAAAAGAATCAGCCTCCAAAAGAAAAGAAAAAAAAAAGAAACTCCGACAGAAAAGGTGAAGCCCTGGCCCCAGTAAGAAACACCGTGTCCCACGGGTGCCCTGGTGGCCTCTCGAGAAGTAAAAGGGAGAGGAAAATGGCAAAACACCCCAAAACATCACCCCTAAAAGATTCTGAACGAAGAGAAGATAGCGTGGAACAACTGAGACCACCCAGAAGTCCTGTGTCTTACCAATCATGCTCGTCAGAGCAGGCGGCTTGTAAGACTGAAAATGTCCTCCACTCAAGCGCCGACCACTCCTAACGAGCACCTCTCTTCTTCCAATCTTCTCACCATCTCTCTCTCCCTGGGACTCCTCGGGTTGGCATCAATGCCAAGGATGGCGCTAATTCTGGTCTTGTCAGGCTTGCTTTGCCCGTTGTAAAAGTGATCGTCAGGGCTACCGATCGGCGTAATGGGCGTGTGGGCAGCAATGCCCAGGCTCAAGCTGGAGCTGGAGTTGGAGCTGGAGCTGGAGGTAGGGCTGTTTCCACGCCATGCCTGCTCCAAGACCACGGGGTTGGCACCGGGTCCGTACTCAGCCGCGATGCTGGCCCAGAAAGAGGCACGGTGCGCATTGTAGATGGCGTTGAGCTTTCCCATATCCACCGGGTGGCTGGCAGAATAAGGGGTGGCAGAAAGACCGGCCGACGAAGGAGGAGGCGGGAGCGCAGAGCAGTCCAGGCGCAGACGTCCTGGACCATGGGGGGCAGGGCCACTGTTTGACGTGTAGGAGGGATAAGGCGCCGAACCGTTGGTTGGTGTCATGGACCCACGGTAGCCAGAAGGGGCTGTCAAGGGGGCGCTGTGTGGGTGGACTTCGTGCAACGGGGTGGGATACCCACGAGACGCCGTTGGAGAGGAAGTGCCCGCCGAGGCCGAACCGCCAATAGACGCGAGGGCGAGCTTCATCGAGGCCGGTTTGGGAAGGATGGTGGGCAGACGGGGCGATGCGCTGGCGGAAGCGGTAGCCGTCATGATGCTGGGGAGCTGAATGCCAGTTGGGCTGATCGAACCATAAGATCGTGCGGAGCCGGGAGGAGATGCAGATCGGCTGAGCGAATCGTCCTGCTCCCGGATGGGCGAGGGAATCGAGCCGTGAAGCGGAGGGGAGTGTCCGCTGTTCGAGGATCCCGATGACGTGGACGTGGTACGCTTGCGGCGGTTGCTGCCATGGCTGAGCTGGTGATAATGAAGGCGGCACGCGAGCTCAGTCTTCTTCAAGTGGGCGGCAATGTGCTTGTAGGGCATTTTCTGGAGACGTGTCTGAAGAAGGTAGAGCTCCTACGCAATTCCGCGTCAGTACACAATGGTTTCCCGCTCAACTGCTTTCCCCCTTGGGCACATACCTCCTCCTCACTCCATGCTCTCCCGCCACCAGTCGAAGTTGCCTTTCTGTTTTTTGTGACACCGTATTCATGACGATCCATGGCGTCGGTGGTAGGGGTATAGGGCCCGGCTTGGCCCGTCATGGGAATAGTTGGGGACATCATAATCCAATTTCACAGGGTTCTGTCCTTTCCGGCTGTTCAGTGTACCAAAACAAGTCGAGGAAAAGTGTGCTGAGGCGTGTTTGTCAGATCCAGCTGTCTTTTCCAGGCGGTATGTCCCAAGAATCGAAGGTTGTTCAAAAAAGGAACGAGCAGAACTTGCTGCTGTAAGAATCGAAGAGTCGTTTCGTTTCGGGTTGGAAGATCAAGCACTCAAGGAAGTGAGTGACCGGCTGCCGAGGAGCGATGTCAACGAGCACGAGGAACGAATCGAATGTTTGTGAAAGAGGTTAAAAAAAAAGGAGTTGTTTAAAAAGTCGAGTATAATGAACCAGATTATACTGTCGTCGAAGAATGAAACCAATCTCTCTCCAAAAAAGAATGTAAGCAGCCGAGCTAGTTGGGCAAGATCAAAGAGTGACTATGTTTAGCTGCGAGAAGAGAAAGAAGAAAGAGTGGGACACACACGCAACAGCGTCGTGATGGTAGATGAAGATATCCACAGGTAAGACCTTGGTGGAGGAGAAATAAACAGAAGAGAAGAAAGCAACGAGGCGTGGCGGGGGGAAGGGATGGGTAATAATGCCCGCTATGGGTTGCATGACGTTCGGCTCGAGGCTCATCCAGTCCCACTGGGCAGACAGGGGGGCAGACACACAACAGCTCTGAGGCCCGTTACAGACCAATGTGGAGTCCTGGGGGCGTGGCCCGGGATGGTGGACAAGCCAAGAAGTCCAAGACTGAGCAGGGGTGTGTGGGAGCCGCCTGACGATGGTCCCGTAGACCCAGGCCTTTGTGTGCTGTTATGAGTAGGTAGTATACGCACAGAGCAGGCAGGATTGGCACCGAGACGTTGGGGGCGCTGGCACTGAGACCGTGATGAACGAACAGAGAGGAAATACGAGCTTTGGAGATATCGTTGAGAGGGTGTTGCAACGACCTGATCCGCAAGCACTTGCATGCGGTAGCATTCGTGGTATCAAGAATCGGAGAAAACACAAAGAGACTGTTCGCAAGCTGGTCCCTTTAGGAAAGCTCATGTATCAACCAAGACACGGTATGGTTGGATCTGGCTAGGTGGATGGACGTGCGCATGTCCACCGCCGTCCGTTACCCTGGTCATGGAGCGTCCATGGACCGAGGTGCCTGGCTGAGCACGAGTCTGGATGACAGGCATCTAGACAGGCCCAGGGCAAGTCATGCGGGATGACAACCAGGAGGCAGACTGTGTTTGTTGAGGTTTCTCCTCCACCTGGAGAGGGTGAGCGTGTATCTCGAAGCGCTGACTCGACTCGGTAAACGAGACGGCTGGCCAAAATAGATGGGAAGCAATGCTTCAAAACAGACGGGACAGCCGAGAGGCATGCCGCTCCAAACAGCACGATCAGAGGGCGGTTCGGTTCGGGCGTTGTTGTTGATCGAGGTGTTTGTGTCTTCTCTGCCCCCAATGGGCGAACTCGATGGCGCTTTCGAGGCCGTGTTTGCATATCGGAATGGAGGGCGATGTTTGCCGCCTTGGGGCCCGTTCGACGGTCGGCCGGAGCGCCGGGAAGGATATCGTGGGCATCGTGGGGTCGACGGACGAGGGAGGGGCAAAGAGAGAGAGAGAGAGGGACATGGGTGACGAGTGAGAGACCTCTGGGCGCAGGCAAAAAGAGAGGCTGCATTGATGTCGCTTCGAGGTTGTTGAAAGAAAAGCAGAGCATTCAAAGGTCTGTGTCTGACGTTTGACACGGGTCTGCCCCCCTTTGCCGGTCGTTCTTGTCCTGAGCCAGGTGTCACAAAGTAGCCCTGGTGTGCCTGTAGCCCACCTGCGATTGGCTACAACCCCTGGCAGCCCCTGTTCTGAGGCTCTTGCAGGGATGAGGGTGAGTAAAAGCCAAGCCCCCACCTGCCCCGCGATTGGCATCCTTTTCGCGTCCCCCGTCCAAGCAGAGACGGCCAAAACCAAGCAAAACCCATGGGGAAGCCCACCCAATCCGCTCGTTTGGTTTGACATTTTCGTGCTCGAAACATGACAATGTTTCTTCCTTTGCCCAATTGCCCATGGGAGTAGCCGCTTGCTAGTGCAGTAGTTTCCCTCGGCTGACCCAGACGAATAGTGGCCTGGCTGAACGGTCGGCGGCTGGGGAACCATTTACACTGGCCACATCTTGACCTAGCCCTATCACCTCGGGGCACATGCCGAGAAGCTGCCCTGTACGTAAACAACACTTTGATACCACCCCCTCATATTCATCACACACCTTACACTAGAGCAATTAATTGTAAAGACAAAAGACAACAGACATCTGAAGGCGATGTCTCTCTTAATGCGACCCACTTATCCTGGCAGGGGATATGCGCCAGGACGGCCCCTGCTTACAGTCTCCGATCGACTTCCGGGCCTGGGTGGGGCATCCTTAAAACTCGCTAAGCCGTTGGCGCAATCTCAGCCGTGTATCAGGCCTTTCCTCATTCGGCCGCCTCCCCCACAGACCCAGACCCCACCATGGACCGCATCTCTCCATCTCGTCCCCAGAAACTGGACTGTGGATGGACGCCCCTTTCTCGCCTTGCCTTGCCTTGCCTTGCCTTTGCCTTGCCTTGTCGAGCAGACCAGAGCAGATCAGTCAGCGAACCGGCCGAACAAACATGATTGGAAACACGACCCATCAAGATGCCCCGGCCGACAAGGCTGAAGCCTGATTATCCGATTCACAGAGTACCATCTGGTTATGCTGGATTGATGCCGTCTTGTGGTATATCTCTTTCCAGTGCCCCAGGAAACCCTGGAAAGCATCACGCTCGAGACATAAACACTCTTTTGCCGCTCCTGGTGTTTGGTTTGAAGATTTGCTGCCGCGGGTCAAATCCCACAGCTGGGGGATCAACTACCTCGTACGGCCAAACGGCAGCGGGAATCACAAGAGAACAACGACCCCTCATTCCCGTTAAGCTTTCAAACAGCGATCGGAAACACCGCGAAGGATAACAACCATCTAACTCTCAACATTATAGCAGCCTACGAGTAAGCATTGCGACTCAAGTCTCAAAGTCGATCCAGATCAGGAACCAGACAATGCTATTGACGGAAATCGTGCTCTTATTTCCGGGAGAATTGTTCTAGATGGCCATCATAGGATCATCACATACGTTGGTGCTTACCTTCGTCTGAACTGACCCGCGGTTCCTTCGTTCCTGGCGACAATTATGTACCCCAGCATGATCACAGTCACATGATTTTCTGACGATGATACTCACCGACCCCTTGGGTTATGACCCTGCTACAAGGTAGGTAGGGGTGTTTTCTACCCAGAACGCACAAATTGCTGGCGCCTGGCGTTTCTTCCGCGAGCTGATGGGAAGCTTCCGGGTCACAAAAAACGAACAAAAACCCGGGGATCCAACCTTCCCGTTCCCGATATCAGCAGAATGTTGACAGCAAACTGCCGTTCATAACTGCCGAATCTTTTCGATTCCCCTTGACTGGTGTTGTTGCGACGTCCGCCGCACCATGATCGACATGCGTACATACTTTGATATATGCCTACGTCTATGTCAACATCTCAGCATCAGAGTTTCTTGTCCGAGCTCCAAAGTGGCTCTTAATTCACGAATCGAACATGCCCAGACTGGCTGATTAAAGATCCGGACGGTGATATGTACCTTCAATCTCGCTGGGGACAACATCGTCACATTCTTCTCCAGTTCGACTACACATCACAGCGCCGATGGCATGTAGCTGCTCCGGGCCGTGTTGTAGCCGCCATGATGGTTGCCAGGTGGAATTCTCCGAGATCCCCTGGGCCTGTAGGCCATCATCTTGATCCTGCCCAGAAAGGAGATCGCTGCATTGTGATTAAACCTCCTGGTTTTCACCACGCACTCGCACACCCAATTCGCTCTGGCCTTTCCCGATTCTACCGCCTACATACGGACAGCATACATCCCGGATCCCTGTGGATCATCGGGTGGCGCGGAGGTCGGATGTTGTCACCTCGACCCGTACCCAACTGGCTTTCGTCAGTATTCACGGGCCGTCGGAGTCTTGGAGTAAATCGTAACCATGTTGCTATGTCAAATTGCGGGTATAGGGACACGAAGGCACCATACCTACCACAAAGCAATGATGCGACACCCCCCCCCCCCCCGTAGTCGAAAAGGCTACACACAGCAAGAAGTCCTCATCTTCTCCACGATCTTCAACAGTTGGCATCACCCAGGCACTGACGGAGAACGGTTCTGACAAGCTTCTAGAAGTTCTCAGACAAATGATAGACATCAATATATCAGATGAAGGCCGAGCCCACGTTCTGCATAAAGGGTTCATGTCAGATCAGATTCGCAGTTTCGTTCAGACCAGCCCATGATCATCATAACAGCACTTGTCAGTGTCCAGACCCTAGGTCGGCAACTCCCAGTGGACGGATGGGATGGCATCTCCATGTCCTGATGCCAATACCCGTTTGTTGCGTGTGCGTCAAAACCCGGTCCCCGCCCGGGGTGCAATGTGCACGGACACTATCCCGTCCAGCTCAAAGAAGAATGGAAACCGCCTAGCTACTTCGACGAACTGTGTAGGCTTTACTTGTGTACTCAGTCGAGGATTGAACTTTCAAACCCCCCATTCAATACAATCATGGACCTGTTTGAACTCTAGACATTGTCGTTCCTCACATGACACACCAAAGAAGCCAACAAACCACACCCTCTCCCACTCGGACGAGGCTTTCCAGATCTGTGCCAAGACACATGCATGTGGAGGAGGTGCGGGTCTCGCTAATCGTGTCAAAACCGCCAGGAACGGGGGACCCCTGTCTACTCACCTGAGACTTCACTCCCAAGAAAACACACAGACCACACCTTTTTTTCCCTTCCTGATGGACCCGCCCCCCTCCCTTACCCTAACCATCTGCAGAGCCGCGCGCCCTGACCTCAAACTCACGATGATCTGAACTGGAACTTTTGTTGTTTCAGCCGATGTCTCCCCGCATACACCACTCTTTCGCACGTCGATGCGCCCGTTCTCATCGGAAGATGGGCTGGATCAAATTTTGGGGCTGTTGAGATGGCAGGTCGACTTGGATATGGGATGAACAAGAGCTTTCGCATCGGACGATGTGACGAACCAGCTGGCGCACACCAACCCGGGAGAGATATCGCCTCTGGAATGTTATGCCCCTTAGCACAAAGCAAAACCGTGGATGCATAACTCTGCTCCAAAGCAGTCACCCCTTTCTTACGGCAGCGAGCTGGCCAGATCTCCCGTCTTCTTACTTGCCTTGCTGCCAATGACGTGATCTCACTATATTGCGCAGCCTGGTCAATTAGCCCAACTCCGTCTCTGAAATATCGTGAAAGGAAGACCAGCTCCGAATTCGTCACACTGGATCAAAATTTCTGGATATCTCGACGGTGATTTACCTGCCCATTAGGTGTATAAACACGCCCTCTACTCATGATTTAGCCTTTTTGCCTATGAGAAACGAGCAAAGACGTCGGTAGACTCCAAGGGCACGGATTGTTTGACCGTATCGACCTGTAGTTTCTCACTACGGCAGCAGCAAAACCTCGAGTCTGACCTGGTTTTTTACGTCCTCGTTTCCCATGTTGTTTGATGCATGCTGTCGGTAATTTCTCATGTTTACTCTCGCTTCGGATATCTATTAGAGACACTGAGGGCAAGGTCAGCTGTGCGGTGCCCTATGTAATAACGACTGGCCTGATTTGCATTCTAACCTAAGCATAGTCGAGTTATAGAGTAAGATGAGAACCAGAACTCGGTATTACTGTGGAAGTTGTCCAAGTAACCCCCGAGTAAACAGGTCCCGTCAGGGCAGCGCTTCTTAGCCCGAAGTGCGCTGTATGTTGGGGCCTGGCGCCTACAAACGTGTGCGACTGTTCTGGTTATATCCTGTCCTTGATGTAAAAATGGGTGTAGAGGCTGGCTAAACATACGTGAAGGCACCAAGGCAAAGTGGTGAGTGAAAGAACCTGGAAGAACACGGAAGCAGAAGACCTGAGAAATGGACTTCAAAAACGCTGTAAAGTCAAGACCTGGAGAGAATCGCTCTCCTACCCGGCAGATATACCTATCTAGGTAGTTGGACAGTCCTCGGGGCAGGTACCTAAGCCACTGCCCTTATTCCTTTAATAAACAGAGAAAATCCTGGGCAATTGCTCCAAGTTATCTTCTCCCCGAACTTACCAGTTTCATCTTCAGGATGGAAACGGATGGTGTGAATTGAACATTGCCCAGTCAATTTTGGAGTTGTACTTGAAAGCCAGGTAACTTGCTACCCACCTGGATGCTCCTTATTAGACCAAAGGTATACGTTTAGGATCATGGAAAGTAGATCATAGGTATCAAGGAATTACTTAGACAGCAATCCTGCTGTATGAGTTGAGAATTCCATTCTAAAATCAGCAAGGCTTTCGATGGATGACAGCTTGAGTGAGTGTTCTGACAAGGAAAAAACACACGTTTCTTCCTTCAACTGCATTTTACCCACCATAGGTACAATCGACACCGTTGTGGAGAGTGGTGGCGCTCATACCACCAACCAAAAAGGGGAACCGGTGCCGGTGCAATGACATCACACGAGATGGCCGGGCTGTTGCGGAGCCGGTTGCTACCTAGGTACGGGGCGTAACGTGGGATGGTTTTGATGCGGAAAAGAAATATCTCACAGAGGGGGAACTGTCCAATTGCTTGGAGTTCGAACTAGGGAAAATGATGCGATATGTTCCTATTATGTGCAGACAACAGAAGACCAAAGGAGCCCCCAGTTCTTGCAGTTGATCGTTATGTACTTAGAGAAATGGGAAGGCGAGGATACGGTACCTGGCCTTGATCTGATCTGGAGGGGAGATAAGGATAAGATAAGCAATGTAGGCAGATCTAGATCGAAAAGAGTAACTTATGCAATGTACAGGTACATACTTTACTCATGGTTTACCATAGACAAGGATCTGGGTTTGAAACTAGCATTCGACCTTTGATTGCAATAGTGATCCCGCATTTGACATTCACTAATGTCTTGGAACAAACCTCATGCCTACATGTCGAGCACCGAAAGCTACTCCCGAGGCAGCTACGAATCTTGATCCATCAGCCTCGCACAGCCAGCGTCGTTGGCCCAAGTCCGTGCTCGCAAAGCTCCCGCGAGTTAGCTCGCACGGTGGAGACCGCCAGAGCCATGTATACTTGGTACTCGTCCAGGTGACTTCACGGCTTGAGAGATATTCACGCCGGAAAGAAGTCAATTCCAGAGAAGCTTTCATGGCGACCGACCAAAGGGCTGGAAGAACGATCTCAAGGTCGACTGTTTGCTCCCTCGGCATCGCCCAGTTCGAAGCACATCCGCCAGCTGCTCTCCCAAAGCAGAAAGAGGGAAACAATGCATGTATGTACTTCCCTTCCCCGCTCCCCGGCCCAACCCCCAACAACCTGGTCCTTCACCCCAGGACATGCGAGATACTTCCAGCCAAAGTACACAGCAGAACACACCACTTGTTGACCGTTTCCCATCAATCCTTGGGAGCGATAGCCGACCTCGACCCCCACTGCGTCACCTCAATTGTACATACGTAGCTACATATATGTACTGTTGAAGAAGATACATCTCGCCATCGCCATCACCATCGCTATTGTCATCGCCATCAGCAGCCGTATCGTAGAAATCAAAACAAAACACGGAGAAAAAAAGAAAAAGAAGAGAAGGCTCACTGCTGCTCGCGTCAGTATTACGCGCACATGCAAAGCCTCCCTCTCCTCTTCCAGGGATTCCGTGATTGCTTGATTGACGTCGGCTTGTATCGCTTGGCGCCATCCAATCCTCGCGCCAGGAATTTGACAAGCAACACGCAGACCGACACGCCAAAAGCTACACTAGCGCCACCACTCACTCCCTGGGCTGGCTGCCCGTGGGCCGGCTCCGTCTCTGCCTCCGTCCATCCATCCATCATCGAGAGAGAGAGGGAGAGATCAAAATTCTTGACATCTCGTTTCCATTGCACTTGCACCGCCTTTGCCCTCGGGTCAATCAAGCTCACGCCTCGAGAGTCACGACATCAGTCAGCGGACACCGCTTGGCCCGGGACCGAGGACATCTCTGATTGGCTGGCAGCTGGCTGTTGTGCCGCCATTCATTTGAAAGTGGCGGGCCGTCAAGCACCACCACCGGGCCGAGAAGCGAGAGGCAGCGAATGACAGCGAATGACAGTGAATGACAGCGATTGGCAACAGCCGGCCAAGCCGCAAAAGACTTTTTTTCTTTTCCAGTGATGCACTGATGGCGGATGGCACAGAAGAAACCTGATCAGATCAGTCAGTCAGTGATTCCATCCCTCTCCACTCTTCTCTGCTCTAAGCTCTCCACCGCAGCACACACGCACACACGCACACACGCACACACGCAGCAGCCCCAGCCCCCCTCCTCCGAAGTTTCCACCCGGTCAGAGGTACTTCTGGCCGCATGTCTTTTAGCTGCGTCCCAAGTCATTGAGAGCTGGTCACTTTCGGTCACCCCCTCGAGTACATTTTCCCATCTCCCAAAAAGACACAGAGCAGCCGCCGACAAATCCACATTTACCACCGTTGGTTTTATGCAGAAAGGGACACTAATTTTTCTGTCACTACTATTGCTACTGTCACGACACACTGTCCGGCGAGCGAGCTTCCTTTTACTCCTACTAGCCCGTAAGTACCTACTTTCTCTCTCTTCTGTCAAGCAGCCCTTGGAGGGGGGTTGCGCGTCAATTGTCTCGTTTTGGCCGAGTCCCCCGGGGGCATCTCTGTTTTTTGCTCGCGACAAAAAAGATTCGACGCGTGCTGCTGCAGAACCAGAGACGCCACCATCCTGGCCGCCTTTTTTTTTTTTTTTTCTTTTTCTTTTTCTTTTTCTTGGTGCTGCCGGTGCTTTGCTTGCTTGCTTTGCTTGCTTGCTTGCTTTGCTCTACCTTGCCTTGCTCTACCTTGCCTTGCCTTGCCTTGCCTGGGGGGAGGGGGGTATCTGCGCGCCTTGAAATTGCCTGAAGAATGGGTTGCGGCGGTACAGCAGCAGCCGAACTCTTGGTCGCCACGCTCTGAAAAATTATGACGGCGGGGAAAAAAAGAGCCTGGGGAAACAAGAACACCAGCTCGGGGACCGGCCGTCTTTTCATCTCATCTCCATCTGTTTATCTGTCTGCCTGTCTGTCTGTCTGTCTGTCTGTCTGTCTGTCTGTCTGTCTGTTTATTCTTTCCAGCGACTCATGTAGTCGGGCTGGGCAAAGTAAAAGTATAACTGACCTTTTTTTGGCGCATCTTTTTAGACCATGCACCAGTGGACGATTACACCGAATCTCCCCCCCGGGTCGGAGTACCTCTACTCCAACTCCACCAACCACCCGAATGAGCTCCAGCAGTGAGTACCTCGTCTCCTTGTACCTTTTCGTATCTGGGCCCTCCGCCCTCTTTCTCCCCCTCTCTCCTCCTCCTACTCTCCCTTCCCTTGCCCCCCCCCCCTCCAGACGCCAACACCTCAGCCATTTCAAAAAGGCGTCTGCACAAAGGTTCCCATCAAGCCCCCTCTCCGCCCATTTATGTACCTCAAGTACTCCCTCCCTAGGCTTTGACCTGCAACCATGGGAGCAAAGTAGAGTACAGGGAACACCCGACCCATCGCCGACCCTACCTACCCAGGCGCAAAGCTGAGGAGGCTGTCAAAAAAGTTGACGAGGCCAAAACATCCATCCACACACCGCGCTCGCGCGCGCGCGCACACACACACACACACACACACACACACTATACACATACACACACACATACTCCGTACCCATACACATCCACACACGCCGACGTCTTGCTCCTCCTCTGTCTTTCTTGGCCTCGATCTCCGTGCTCCTCCTGCTCCTCCGCCCAACCTTTCCCCGCCCGGGTCCGCGCGTCGTCGCCGTCGCTCTGTCGTCGTGGTTCAACCTGGTGCTTCTGGCCCGGGCTGTTCCCGACACAGCTCCTCCGTTCGTCTGTAATGAAGAAGCGGACGGCAAACGACGTTCAGTCATGGCGTCCACCACAGCAGACGGCGATGCCTACGCTGCAACACCAGCAACCGTTGCAGCAGCAGCAGCCGCAGCCGCCAAACGCGTTCGCTAACCATGCCCCCTGGTATAGCCCGTCTCATTATCCTCCTCAGCAGCCCGACATGACTCGGCGCGACCAGCAGCAGCAACAACAGCAGCAGCAGCAGCAGCAACAACAACAACAGCAGCAGCAGTTGGACTTTCGGGGATATGCTCAGCCACCACAGCAGGCCACCCAACAACAACAGCATGCTGCCCATCAGCAGCACCCTCAACATCCGCAACAACACCATGCTGCTCCGCCGGTCCAGCAGTCCATGGGCCATGCTCAACAGCCGCAGGCTCCACCTCCCCAGCAGCAGACCCCCACCCCGGCCCCTGCGCCGGCTCCGTCGAGACGGAAGCGGCCCCAGACCGGCGGTCACCCCCCGGCCCATCCTCCGCCGCACGCGCCCCAGCTGAGTGCTCAGCATGCTCAGCACCCACAACATGCTGTCCAGCACACTCAGCACCCGCATGCCCCACAGCATATTGCTCAACACCCTCAACACCCTCAGCACACTCAACAACATCCCCAGCAGCATGCTCAGCAGCATGTTCAGCAGCAACATGTTCAGCAGCAGCATGCTCAGCAACAGCATGCCCAACAACATGCTCAGCAGCATACTCCTCAGCATCAACACGCTTCGGTGCCTCCCCCGCAACAGCAGCAGGTTCCTCAGCAAGCTCCTCACGCGGCACCTCAGCCCCAACAGGTCCCCGTTCAACAGCAACACCCACAGCATGTGCAGCATCCGGGCCACCCGCAGCATCAGCAGCAGCAGCAGCAGCCCCCACAGGTCCAGCAGCAGCAACCGCCAGCTCCCGTACCAGCTCCCACTCCGGTTGCTGCTCCCGCTGCGGTCCAAGTACCAACGGCTCAGGTGAAGGCTCCGCCCCCAGACGATGTGACACCTGCTCCGCCCCCACCTCCGGCAAAGAAGAGCCGGACAAACACGCCGTGGACGCCGGCGGAGGAGCTTCGGCTGAAGCAGATGCGTGATGCCGGTAACAGTTGGGCAGAAATTGCCAAGGTGCGTTGCTGCAATGACAGTGTCGTGACTTGCGGGCCTGGCTAACCTGGTGTGCATCTAGACCTTTCCCGCTCGCACAGAGGGTAGTGTGAAGAAGCATTGGTATAAGGATATGCACTATGCTGAATTTGCAGAGGATGAGGTGAGTGGACCGTCAGACAATTTTGTGGACACGCCGAATAGGGACTAACATGTCTTCCTACACAGTCCGCGGCGTTGATGAGTGCCATCAAGGAGTACGAAAACAACAAATGGAAGGTCATTGGGCAGAAGGTTGGCAAGCCGGCCAAGGCCTGTGAACAATACGCAAAGGAGCATTTCCCAGGTGCGAAATTTTTTTAGATGGGATGAAAAACAACCGATGACTAACCGTTTGCTCAGAGCTGTTTGCGAACCAAAAGAGATGATGCATTTGCCGGCTTCTTTTTCCTAATACGACCGCTCAAATCGCTACAAGAAGCAAGGCACCCAGCCGCCTTTGATACCCGGTGGGATTCTGCAGGCCTGGTGGAGGCTTTTTTTTATGCGAGTCTGTTGCGTAAAGCAGCGCCATGCGTTTGTTATTCTGTGGATATATATCTCTTTTGACACGTGAGACCGGTGGTCCTTTTCCCGAATACTGCACATTTTCAGGAAAGGCGCCTGGCGTGGAACACACAAAATTCGACTTTGGCCCTGGGCATTTTAATCGGCGCTGCCTTTTCCGACACGCGTTTCAGTCTTTTTTTTCCTGTTTGGTTAGGAAATGGGGGCCCACTGGGCACATCGATGCTTTATTCCCTTCAACTTGCAGCTATATTCCCCAGGGATGTTTTTCTCGCGTCAGCAGCGTGTTTTTTTTTTAACGACGGATTTGCTCTGGATCGGGCCTGGCAGGGACTTTTCGCATTGTTGAGTGTGTGTCTAATGATGGCGACATGGGCCCGTTCTCTTTCCCTCCGGCAAGGAGGAGGGAATGGAGGGAACACGAATACAGATTCTTCAGCCTCGCCTTGTTCGACTCGTGTGTTGGATGTGTCTTGGTTTTGACAGAACCCGGGCTGTTTATCTTCGCGGTAGGCATCTTGGTTTGCTCCGCCATGACCTTATTAAGCAGATCGAACTATTCAAGTAAAGGGTTGGCAAATGCCTTGTCGAGATCTTCTCAGCTTGTGACGATCAAGGGATGCTGCTGATGGAGATGCTCGGGGTACATCACCCATCCCACGCAAGCCGATGGAGAACACATATCTCATCTTGACCATGTGAACTAGGCAGACCAGACTGCTGTGTCAATGATCAACCATGTATGTAAAAATTCAGATATTTAGTTGACCTCTCGGCTTCCCGTCCACACCCGGCCCGACTGTCTTCTCCAACGTGGCCGGCCTTGGACACAAAGCTTGGTGCGACCAGACGTCGAAACTTGTCGTGCAGCCGGCTGCAGCTGCCACAGCTGCACGCCAGATTATACCAGACGCAGCCAACGGCGATCGACAGGCCTTTTCTCTGATCGACAAGACAAGAATGCTTCGTACTGTTCCCCTCATATGACCCTCACGAGCGCGCCAGAATCTTCTTCCTGCCTGATTTGGGATTTGCCTATGAAACAGATCAAATGCACAGTCCCTCGTTGTTTCACGGGGATAACCAGTGCCGGGAGGGCAACACGGCAGATGTTCGCTTGTGGTGGTGACACGGCGCATTGATTTGTAGATTGGTGTAGGTGAGGATGGATGTGAGTAAGAAACAAGATCCAGGAGGAATAGGCAACCTATACGAGAAACACATGTTGAGAACGGCGAGGTCGGAACCTGGACAGAAACAGAATGTGTGAGTGAAATGCGAAGCTGTTTGGTGTGGTGGTTTGTGGCGTCATTCTGGGAAGGGCAGGAAGGCCAAGAGCGAGGAGGTGGAGCTCCAAAACTGCCCCGGCAATCTGGGGAAAGGCGACCAGGCCTTGCTTGGCGCTGCCTGCTTGCCCCTCTTGGAACTTTTCAAGACCAAGGTTTGCGCTACATTCATCCGCTTGGTGGAAGCAATCGGTGATTAGCAGGAGGCTGTCGGAGAACATTGGAAGAAAATAGCTTCGATAGCACAACAGGAACAAGCCATCTGGGGATCCGGGACACAAGAAAAGTGTCAACGGTAGGCGCCACCATCACGAGCAGCAGTTCGTGAGGAGAAGCCATCGGCTGCAGGTCTCAGAAGGGGTTTGTGGGTCAGGGTAATGCTAGCGCAGCTTTTATTGCCCTCCTCCAGAACAGCGTCTGTGAGTGGGCGAGAGCCTGCAAATGGCCCCGTGCCGCAACCAGAAAATGTCCCCACACCCTCATGATCCTGGACAGGAGAGCGAGAGAGAGACAGAGACGAGGGCCAGCGGAGCAGGAAGCGAAGAGAGGAGAACTAAAATAGCCCCCTGCTGCTTTGCCAGCCTGACCTGACCCTCTCTTACGATTTCCTCTCTCTCCTCCCGTCTTCCTCAACCTTTCAAACCCACCGCCGAAGTGCATCCCTCGTTTTGTTCTCTTTCCACTGGGGCTCTCTTCATGCTCGGCTGAAGACCCCAAGCCAATCGCTTCCCACCCATCCCTCACGTTCGCTACCTACCCAGTTACCTACCTACCTAATTGATCACCCCAAAGACGCGTTTCCCCTGATCGATTCGAACTGTTCTGTCAAGAACCCAACGTCGAGTCTGTCGAATCCTCCGTCTACCTCCTCTCTCTACCCGCCAATCGCTTCACCACCACCCCATTCGAGACATTACTCGCTCACTCTCCCGAGGGAACGGTCCATCGTCTCGCTAGCACTCCATTTTGCCGGGTTGCGCATTCCACTGATCCCAGCATCACACCACTTGCTCACACAAACCGGGCCACCGAAGAGGAACCGAACCGTTTTCGGTCTCCTTTTCTCTTACCTCGACGACATCTGCTCTCTACATCCTACCACATCTCTTTGCGACCGAGACCCTCGCGTCGCTTTCCGAACCTCCCGAATTGTTCGAGAACAATAACAAAAACGAAAACAAAACAAGAACTACAAACCATGCTCCGATCTTTGTTGCCGTTGGGCGTGGCCCTTCTCGGCGCAACCAGCGTTTTGGCTGTTGATCCTCCCTCCTGCAGTCTGGACAAGAAGTGCCCCGAGGAAGCACCCTGCTGCTCTCGTAAGTCAAAACATCCCAAGCTGTGCGCCTAGTTTGAAGCTTTTTTGGTTCCTGGTTGGCGGCCCGCTCCGCCTGTTCGTTTTGTTTGTTCAGCGTTGGGGACGGCGCTGTCAGGGTTCCTAAGGTTTCACTGCCGCAGCCTAGATCCAGCCCAAGCGTGACAAGGCACTGACGTCGGAAACTTGCATCGCAGAATACAACCAATGCGGCGTTGGCGCATTCTGTCTCGGCGGCTGCGACCCGCGCATGTCCTTCTCCATCGACTCCTGCGTCCCTGCGCCAGTATGCAAGGACAAAACCTACAAGATGGACTCGCTCGACCGGTACAAGCACATCAGCGAATACCTTGGCGACTCTAGCAAGGTGGACTGGGTTGGCCAAGGAGAGCCCCTCTTGTACAACGGCCATACCCTGTTGACCATGCCTCCCAAGTCGGTCGGCACTGTGCTGGCCACCACGACCTACATGTGGTATGGCAATGTCAAGGCCAGGATCAAGAGCTCTCGGGGCGCTGGTGTTGTTACCGCCTTCATCCTGTTTGGTGATGTCAAGGACGAAATTGACTTTGAGTGGGTTGGTGTCGATCTGAACACGGTTCAGACCAACTACTACTTCCAGGGTATTACAGATTGTGAGTACATACTCTCTGGAGTCCAAACCTTTTGCCCAGTAGAGACTAACCATACCCCCCCCACCCCCCCCTTATTTAGACGGCAATACTGGTAACTTGACTGTGGATGATTCGTACACCAAATTCCACGACTATGAGATCCAATGGACCCCAGACGAAATTCGGTGGCTTGTCGATGGAAAGGTTGGCCGTGTCAAGAAGAGATCCGAGACTTGGAACGCCAAGACTCAGCAGTGGAATTTCCCCCAGACGCCATCCCGTGTTCAGATCTCCATCTGGCCCGGTGGTCTCGAGACCAACGCCAAGGGCACCATTGATTGGGCTGGTGGAAAGATCGACTGGAACTCGGATGAGATCAAGAAGTATGGCTACTACTTTGCCACCTTCGGAGAGATCAAGGTCGAGTGCTGGAAGACGGACAAGTCCCCGGGCACCAACAAGGGTGTCTCTTACTACTACAATGACATCAGGGCTACCAACGACACCGTCGTCGACAGCAACAAGCCTACCATTCTCAAGAGCTTCCTCGGCACGGGGACAAACATGAACAAGGGTGAAACCACTCAGTCCGGCAGCGCCTCCCAGACCTCCGCTATTCACGCTATTCCTGGCGGTGGTGTTGTCGGGTCCGGAAACGCCCCCGGCGTTAACAATGGCGGCTCCAGCTCTGGCGGTCCCGACTCGGGCTCCAACTCCGGTGGTGGTGCTGCTGCCAACCCTGGCTGCAGCTCCGATGGCTTTTTGCAAAACTGCGGTCAGGCTGCCACTGACGGTGACAGCAATGGCAACAACAGCAACGATGGCGTTCGCGGAGCCGAAAGGCTGGGCGCCAGCGCCTTTGCTGTCATCATTGGTATTGCCGGTCTCCTCTTCCTTTGAAAAAACAACAACCGGAGTCTTCTCACCATTTTCTCTCGCATGTTCGGCGAAAAGTGGGCGCTTACATGATGTTTTGTTTTGACTCTTCTCCCCACGCGCGGCTGCTGACCACAACTTAATATTTTGCTACACCTTCTTTGTGTTTACTTGATACCATGCCGGTATATATACGGCTTTTTATTTTTTTTGCTTCATTTTATGCAGCATCACGCTCGGGAGTTTAGCGGCATTTCATCGGCGGCTTGTGATAATTGCTTGTCAAGATTTGGTACTTCTCTGTTTCGTATGTATACCTCACACAAGCAAGCAAGCAAGCAAGCAAGCAAGCAAGCAATGGTATTGTATGAGAGGAGAGGTTGGATTTATAGAAGGCGGCATGTCATTTTGGATGCTGTTGTGTTTTGTTGGGTGTATATATATACTGGTGTTCTATAGGAGTAAAAGTTGAGTGAGAATTGAGAGTGTCTGAACGGAGATTTTTGTCTGCGGCTTTTGACTGATAAGCTCGCGACTATACTACGTGTCTGGTACAGGCTCCTGATGTTGTTTTCATCGAACTCGACAGTGATTTGGCACACAAACTATTACACCTGTTTGTCCTTCTGCCCCTCAACAGCCCGAATACTCTCCTCGGCTCTCAGATACCCCCTTTCCCGATGCAGCCTCTCCAAATACTCGCCCACCCGCGGGTACTCGTGTCCCACAGGGGTATCTTGCCCGCCTTGCCATCGCCGGCAGAGACCATCACCTTGCCCACCCCGTCCCTGGCAGTGGCCAAGTTGAAGCTAAGCAGGATATCCACCGCGGTCAGGAATCCCCCCGCAGAGATACCTCTCGCCTTCTTCATCGCCAGCAGCAGAAGGCGAAGTGGCGAGCATTCCGTCCAAAAAGGCGAGGTGCTTCTCCGCAGTGGGGCACGACAAACGCCTTGTAGATCTTGTCGGCGACGAACCCGGTGATGGGGCGGAGGAAGAAGGGGATTTTGTTGCTGCCAAAGACTGTCTTGCTTTCCCCGTCAGCATCTCAAAGAGAAAATGGTTGGTTGGTTGGTAGGTGAAAAACATACCGGCCAAGATCACCCCGACCACCAACGTCAGCGCGAAGCTCCCCTCTGCATAGTGAAGCAGATGCTGGTACCTCATCCCCCCCCCATCTCCCCTCCTATCTTTCCTTCCCTCCCCTCAACCCATCTCTTCGGGATCAATGTTTTTCTTCCACTTTTGGGGGGGAAGTGATCGCAGAGATACTCGACGATGAAGCCGCTCTCTGCCAGGACGACAGGTTCCCGGTGAGGTAACGAGATTGTCAGGATGGGTGATGTCCCTAGGGGGTAGACCTTTTCCAGCTCGCGGGGGGCGAGGCCGCTGGGGGTGTGGTGGAATGGTCTGACGGTATAGGTTAGGTCGAGCTCCTCGAGGAGCCAGACGACGCGCTGGGCTCGGTAGTCGTTGAGCCTACCTGGGGGGGGGGGCGTTAAGTTGTGTTGGTGATGAGGGTTAGGGTTGATTAGGAATCGTTGACAAGGGGATGTCAGGGGATATCAACAGGAACAAAACATCTCATCACGTGGTGAGCGCGATAGCCTCAAGCAAGCTCGCCACGCCACGTGGGTTCAACAACGGCTTTGGGACCAGATGCGCGAGAAATGGGCTGCGGTAGTGCCCGTGAGAAATGCATGATACCCAAGACTAGTTTGGACATACCAGTAGAGCGTTGTCTCTGGTTTATTGGACGGCGATAATGTGCTCGTAGATTGGGGTGGGTCTTGGGGATTTGGTGATGTCATGTTTGTATGAAGACACAACCGTTGCTCCGACCAATCTGTGCTTCCACGTGAAGCGTTGTCTGGTTGGGAGGGTGGTTATCGGTTTCCGATGTTGTTAAGACTGCGTTGGCCGCCAAGGGAAAGAACGAAGAGGCTAACAGTTTTGACTTGTTGGAGGAACGGTCTTGGTGTCGGGCAGTTTATCCGCTTGGTGTTCTTGTTACATGATGGTATTTTTCAAGCAAGGCTCCATGGGATAAAGACGGATCAGCACCCGTGCGGCTCTCCACACCAGAAGCGTCCCGACCTGGCGCGGCTGAAATTATTGGTCTGGACGGCTTAGTGGTCTTTTGACACCGCCGGCCGGCTCTTTGGCCCGTGGTTGTAGCGTAGCTGACGCCACGTCTACCAGGTACACTATGTAATCGCTTTCTCGTGATTCGGACCATATTGAGACGCCAATACCAACGGCGCATTTTCTGGTCGAACGGAAGCGACATGAACGTTCGAGGGTTAGGCGACCCTAACCCTCCACTTGCCAACTTTTAAGCTGGCACAACGTCCAACGTCCCGCGCTGCTGGGTGAACCCGGTCGACGACTTGGGCAGCATGACCTGAGCGGGCGAGATTGGTGTTGTATTTGGGCATCCTCTCAAGGTCTTGAAGATCGAAAGGCCAGCGTGATGGACCGCGTGATAATGGGCGAGGCCCTGCGAAGACATGCAACCCTCCGTTTACGGTGCTGTGGGAATCAGCTAGCGAGTCTAGGCGGCGGGGGTCCCTGAGGGTTGCTTGATAGGGCTGGACCAATCAAGCCAACCGGAGTTCCAGCGCAGCGTCCAGCGGGGGGGCCGCTGTGGGTACCGATGGATGCGCTCGGGTCCAGGTCCGCGATCCGCCTGCGCCGCTGAGTTGCATCCATCGCCCAGACCTCTGGAGCTCTGGCTGGCCTGCCTGCTGCCCGCCCTCAAGGTACCGTTCCCGAGCGAGGGGGAAGCTGTCGGAGCTGGAGGAGGAGGTATAACTGGCGGGGGGTCCTCCTCTGGTCTTGCCTGTGCCTCTCTTTTCTGCCGTTCTTATGATTCAACATCTCTCCCAGCTGGCTGGCTGCACACACACACTCGTTCTTGTTTACTCTAGCTTCGTCGCCACCTCAAGTCAACAAACCCCTGACCCTTGAGAGTGTCAGCTGTTCAATCACACCCAAACAGCACAGCCAACCACCATAGAGTCAACAACATGACTGAAAAACACAGCAACCGACCCAAAACAAACCTCCTCACCACACCCGGTGAAATCCGCAACCAGATCTACTCCTACCTCCTCCCCACCCACGAGACAATCGTCATTGCCTCGCAGCGAAAAGACAGCTTTTCGTCGTCGTCGTCGTCGTCCTCCCAACAACACTACATTGGCAAATCCCTCCGCCGCGACCTCTTGACCCTCTTTCTTACAAGCAAGCAAATCCACCTCGAAGCCTCCACCTTCTTTTACAGCAACAACACGTTCGTCCTACCGGGGGACGCCACCTCCTTACCACACCAGGCGCAAGCCAACCTGCTACTGCGCTGGTTCCTCGACCGGATCGGCGAGAGAAACTGCTCCAACTTGAGAAGGCTAGGGATTCCGTTCCCGCTGGAGGGTGGTCTGGGCCAACTCCAGCTAGGGGATGGGTGCGAGCAAGCGATTGAGGAGGAGGAAGGGGCCAAGAGGATGAGGTTCATCTCTGGCTTGGTGAGGAGGTGCCCCAACCTGGAGGAGCTAGAGGTTGATCTAGGGAGAGGTGACACGCCTAGCCTGGCGGGGACGGCGCCGGTGCCGAGCAAGATGGAGATGGCGGGGTCGGTGGAGAGGCTGCTGAGGCAGTCGTGGGCGGGGCTCAAGGCGGTGAGGGTGTATTGGGGCGACCAGGTTATTTACAAGCGGCGGAGGCGGCGGGCGAGGAGTCTGGAGTATGGTATGCCGCCTGAGCAGGTGCCGATGGGGGAGGAGTGGGTGGTGGTGAATATGAGGGATGACGAGGAGGATCAGGCTCGGTATCGGGAACGGTATTGTGAGCGTCGGGAGTGGAGGCTGGAAGATGCCGTCCATGACTTTTACTCTCCTTACTCGAGCATCAATCTCCGGTCGTCTTTTGCTCTGGAGAGGTACAGGGTCGCTGCGAGAGCTGCCGAAGCTGCCCCTTCGAGGGACTGGTTGAGCAGCCAGCATCCGAGGATCGAGTTCGCCAAGGCGTTTCTCAAGTCCCCCTCGCGCGCAATGAGCGAGAGAAACGAGGAGAAGGAGTGGTGGCGGATTCGAAGGAAGATGGCGAGGGAGTACACTGTTTCCTATTGCTGCACCATGGCTGGAGGGAGCAGCTATCGGACCAGGAGCAAGCGGAAGAGGACTACAACCTGGTTGAGGAACACATTAGCACGACTCTAGTCGCGGTTTTTAGGCGAGGGATTTTGATTCGGCATATTCCTTTTTTTTTCTTCTTTTTTTTTCTTTCTTTTTTTTATATTGTTTTTTTTTTGTTTTTGTTTTTTCTTTGGTTGCGTGATACCATTTACTTGGCTTGAATTGGGTTTTGGGTGTCGGTTTATGGGTTATATGTTTGATGATGATACCAGGTTGATGCCTGAAGGCAGCTTGGTGTTTGGATTATGCCTTGCAACCTATTTCCTCTAGATGATACCTTGTTTGAACGGGCAATTTGGCTCGAATACAGTTGACGTTATTTTTATTTTTTTCAAGTTTGTCCCTTGATTACTTGCCACAACACGTAACCCGCTTCATAGGATACTTCCAGCCCGATACTCATGACAGTGGCCTAAACAGCCTCCTCGGCAGACTTCAACAACTTCCTCACCCTATCCTTTGCAATATCACACATTGCCTATTTACCCCTAGTTAGCGCACGCATCACTCACTCACATCAACCCTCACACCGAAAAACTCACCTGTATCCCCTCCTTCTCCTCCTCCCTAATATCCCCCCTCTTGATCCTCCGCTCCATATCCTCCATAATCACCCCCCTCCCCCGCCCGTTCACAAAAACGACATACCTCAACCCCGGAAAAGCCTTTTCGTACTCCTCGTTCAGCTCGGCCAACCTCCTCGCCTCGTTTTCATCCCCTCCCCTGAGTTGCTTTTGCTCATTCTTGCTCTGCTCGCTCAACTCCTCGTCCTCTTGCTTCACCTTTGGCGCGCCCAATCTGGGGTGGCTGCCCAGGACGTGATGCAGCTTCTTTTTCCCCTCGGAGTTGTCCTGGACTTGGGAGGCGATGGTGAGCAGCTGGCCTCGGAGGGTGTCGATTAGCTCGTCGTAGGAGGCGAAGGAGCAGGTGCGGATGGTGGGGAGGGCGAGGGAATGGAGTTCGGAAGTTGGTTCGAAGAGGAGGTCGAGGGTGGAGGTGAGGGTTGTGTCTGGGAGGGTGGGGAGGGAGGAGATGGCGGGTAGGAAGGGGGTTGCGGTGGGGTTGAGGGGGGACATGGTTTTGAGTAGGTAGTTGGTGAACGCACGGTGAGAGAGAGGGATGAAATGTTGTGAGCGAGAGAGTGATGAATTATGAGTTTGAACAACGGGATGAAACCTGACACAAAAGCGTAGCGTGTTGTCTTTATCTACCTGCAGATTTACACAAGAGGTTTGATATGATCCAAGGTGCGGTTGTGGAGAATGCGCGGGGGGGTGTATGGGTCGGGTGTCAGCCCCGCCCGCAGCTCGCCGAGAAGTACAAGTGACGTCGGAGCTCGGATGACGAACCAGCGGACCGGAGCGGTGGCTGATCGGCTGGGTCCTCCTCTCGGTTGATGAGATCTGGCAGCTCCGACCGGAGTCCCCTGGCTTCACCGTAAAGTTTTGTCTGCTTTTAAAGACCTCCGGCCTCTCCTGATATGGTCTGTCTTTACCTATGTTTAAACAGAGACTCGAAGATACACCACGCAGCATCATCGAAAGAACAGCTCAGCTCAGCAACCCAATTGGGTCCACTTCCTCCGATTCCGCTCTCGGCCGGCGCCGTGCGAGGCTGCCAGCCGGTCAAAGTTCTGTCTGTTTGTATCGATAGGTATATTTGCCTTTTCTTAACCCCTCTCCAACAACAACAACAACAGCGAAACATGATGCATAGTTTTCGCGAACCGGCAAATGCGTCTTTCAAACAGCGATATATAAAAACAAAAAGCAATTGTGCCGCCCAACCATTCATCCCAACCAACCAAAAAAAAAGACAGGATGCTGCGACAAATATGCCACCCCAACCTGACCAGCCAACCCCACTAATTCCACCCACCCGGACTCGCCTGTCCTGTTCTGTCCAGAGTCTTTGGTGTCGTGGCTGCCAGTGCCGTCTGTAGGTATGAAATGCAATTAATTTAATGCCCAGTTTCGGCAATATGCCGTGTGTTAGCACCTAGCGTTCCACGGAATCCCGTCCAAGTCGTCCATGTAATCCTCAAACTGCTCGGCAGGACCTTCTTCATCAGACTCGTCGCCCTCACCCCCGCCTCCAAAGATCAGCCCGAAATCGGCATAGACCTCGTCAGGCTCGTCACCATACCGGCTCTCATGCACCGATGTGGGAAACGCCACGCTGTCGTCGTCGAGGTCCTCAATGTCATCCAACGGCAGAGCCGGCCGGGTGACTCTCAGTTCTGGTGAGCGGAGGGGCCGTAACCTCGGACTGGGAATTCGCAGTCTTGTTGGCGATGCTCCGCTGGCTGTTGGCCCGAGTGGTGGTGACCTGCTCGGTGGCGATGATGGTGTTATCGCCGGTTTTGGGGTGCAGGAGGACGGATGCGGGGAGATGGAAATCACCGGCGTAGTTGCCCCAGTCGATGATGGGTGCATGGCCCTCATCAAGGCGAAACTAGCCCCTTCTACACCTGGCTGCTGCTGCTGCTGTGAAGCGGGATGTGTAGCTTGCGTCTCTGGCCCGTGGCTCCCTCGACCGCCTCGAGACATGCCCTCGGTTGCCATTCGTAACCGACACCGGTTGAAGATGGCTTGCCGCCGCAAGAAGGAATCCGGGCTGACCTGTGGCGGTAGTGGCTGTGGTTGAAGCTTTCTGGTTGCCATGATGGCGGCAAGTTTGAGAAAGCGTTTGTCACCCGAAGCGACGACTTCTCGGTTGAGAATGTGCGTGGCCGGGAGGGAGAAAGGCGCTGAAAGCCGTGAGGTGACAAACTGTCGCAATAGTCGCCGCTTTTTGCAACTCATGGTGGCTGTGTTGTAACCGTCCACATCCGAGTCTGGTCGTCGACGCTTCAGACTCGGCCGGGGACGAATTGGTAAGCTGTTGGGCGCAAAGGTGAACTTGACCCCCTCCTCCGCGTGATAACCAAACTGGTCCAGGGAATGACGGGATCCTGGTAATGACGGGATATCCACATCATCCTCAGCCTTGTTGACGGTGACGGGAGTTGGGGGGGAAGTAATAGTGGCGGGTGGAGAGGGTTCCTGGAGAACATGAATGCTGGATGACCTGGACGATGTGGGCTTCTCGGTCAGTTCCAGAAACCGACCATCTGCTTTGCTGGTCCTCGCTGAAAGCTCGCATAGGTCGTTCAAGGCCGGTAGGGCGGCTGCTCGCAAGAGGGCGGCACCCAGGTCGACACGTTCATTCTGCTGAAAACGAGAATCTCGAAAGTGCCATGGTCCGTACTGTTCAAACGAACTCTGACTGATGGGCTCGAGCTGAACCCCCATCGCAACGCAACGGATGATAGTTCCCAATCGGTTAACCCTCCTATGCTGGGCGTTGTGTTAGCAACGCATGATCGTTTGGTGGCTGATGTGTGAACCTCCCCCAGGTTTCGTGGTTCGGCAGTCTCCGCGGGAATACCAGACTGGCGGGATGCGGGAGAACAGGGGGAGGGGAGGGCAGAGAGGGAGGAGGGAGGAGCGGGATGGGTGCGGCAAGGAGCTGTGTGTCTATTTATTTGACGGCATCCAGTCAGGCGGTGTTGGGTGGAGAACACGGAGATCTGGTTCCAGGGCGCTTCTGGAGGTGTGAGTGGTGTGTGTGGGAATTCGGTAGGGTTTAATAAAAGCCTGGGAAGACGACGCTAGGGAAGCCTTAGCCAGAGGCACGGTAACACGACATGGGGTCCATGGCCGAAATTCTGGGGAGACGAGGGGGGAACTTTTCTGGGGTTACGCAGTAGTGCCGGGAAGCTGGCGCTGAGTGGTCAGTTGTCTCGTCTGTGGCGGAGGGGTCTTCTCTTTTTTGATGACCTAGATGGGGAGTGTATGGAGTATCAGGTCAGGTCAGGCCAGGCCAGGTAGGTAGCGGACATGGAGTGGAAGCCCGGCCGGATAGATGGTGAAGGTCTCGTCCTGGATTCCAGATGTCTGCCGAGAGTGACAGATTCAAGACAATGAGAGACAATCTCTCGGTGACAGGTTGGCTCTATGTAGTGTGTGCTGCGGAGAGGTGTTGTCTGTGACCAGTCACGGAGTTTTAATGGCGTAATAAAAAAGAAGCTCTGGTGCACCGAATATAATTCAGGTCGGTCTGCTGAGTTCTGCTGTTCCCTGAAATCCCTGTCTGTTGGACCAGCCCCTCTTTTGCTGCACGGCCAGATCTTTTCCCCGGAATTCGGCCTAAACCGTCCATGGCTGGCGACTGGCGGGCCCATGATGCACCCTGTCGATATCACAGTCGGCCATTGGCTTTCCCTTCAGCTCATTTTTTCGAAGGTCACGCGTCACATCCAAACTTCTCCCAAAAATGCCGCCGGCACAAGCAGCCAGAGACGAGGGAATGCAACAGCGGTTGGGAGAGGCAGGCAAACCCCTCCTTTGCTGGCTGGCAGTTCGTTTTTCTCTCTTTCTTTCTTTTTCCACCCCTTTTCCCCTTACTCCGTAGTTTTCCTCAGACCTGAAACTCATCAAACACCTCATCATCATCATCATTATCATCATCATCATTTCCCTCTGGAGATGACAAGGAGGAGGACACCAGAAGATATCCGTCGTGGCGTGTTGTTTTAGTGTACATACCTAAATTTATAGTCTTCTCTCCACTGCGGGCACCATGGTGCCAATCTGGGGTAGGAAGTGCAACTTGTGGACAGTGACAGGCTCAGGGGTTGGACCAGGCCAAACAGCAGGGAAGCTCACGCGCAAGAAAAGAAGGACTGGGGAGGGGTTCGATGAGCGTTCCCTCTCGTTCTTGGCGCTCGAAAGGTTTCATCGTAATTTTGATGATTACCACCACGCAGTGAATTCCGCCCCATCTTGGAAAACCGAAGCTGCCCGATTGCACCCGCTGCCTGTTGTCATCCATCCTCATCAATGTTGAGCCTCACAGTTTGCTTGCCTCATTAGGTATGACCATCATGGCCGTGCTTTTCTCGTGCGAGTTTCGTTGAGGGTTCATCATCTCGCGCCACTTTCTACTGACCTTGCCTGCTTACTAGTGTCAGTAATCGTCAATGTTTCTTTCTCCAATATCATGCCATCGTCAAAGTCAACGAGTGCCAAGGGCTACTATTGTGTGTTAGTAAGGGTAGCAGGGCCCCGTATTCATGTACAATTTTCACGCCTTCCTGTATAGGAAGCTGGTTCGTTACTGCGTATGTAAAGCTTCACAGGTAGAAGCCTCAGTCCCCTCGCGCCCGCTTTCTAGAACGACCCCGACCCCGTTGGACCTCAGTCTACAACGCAAATGGCGGCGTCGCCGTGTCCCTGCAGCCCCAGTTACAACCAGGTAAAAAAGCGGTTCTTCCACAACTCCAGTCACCAACTCCAACCAAAAGAACTCGACGACAAGGCAAGGTAGACCAGTCCGCCACACCTGAGACTGTAGCAACTTGACGTCGACCTGAATCCAGACCCCCTCACTTATTTCCACCACCGACCAAACCATGGCCTTTTCTGGTCCATTTCGTCCATACTGCAGCCCGCAACTTTGGTAGAGGGGGACGGCTCTCCCACAGGATTGGATCTGGCCAAACCCAGGGTGGCACACCTGCTGTCCTGCGTATGTAGGCGCACATCCCCGCCGTTGGGAGATCATTTGGGGGGATTCTTTTCCTAGAAAGGAAAACCTTTCGAGAAGGAAATGGGACGGTTCTTGGATGGGGGTCAAGAAGAGGCTTTGAAGGACCTTGACTTGACACAGGTTGGTTTGGAACCGAGCTCCGGTGTGGCGCTTTCTGGAGTGCGTTCAACGCCAGGAGATGGACACATCCCATCTTATTTCCTCCCGACCCAGCGATTCGACACTTGCTTTGGCCATGGCTGTCTTGGTGCTCCTCGTGTGGTTCGATGAGGGTCAGAATTCGAGGTTTCTGGTCAGGGAGGTCGCTCAAAGCGAGTTGGCGCTGCGGAGTCGTTGATCAATAGAAGGTATTGGAGGCGGGATCCAAGTGGGATATAATGGCCGTTGCAGTTTGTATCATTCGACAAGACGCGCGCAAAATTGAATTGAGGGTCAAATATCAGATGTTTTGACCCCCAAAGGTCGTCTGGAAGTGGAAGAGTTGGAACCGTGGGGGGTCACTCCACACTTCACCCCCACCCATCACTTGAAAGGTTCCCCAGATTGTGGGCACTAAGCCTAAAGTAGACAACCCCTCATTGCACTTATTTGTGGGGGAACAAGCGAGTTCCCCAACCAAACTAGACTTGTCATCACAACGCATCACCATCACACACCACCTTTTGCGCCATCGCCGTCGTCAGCATCTTCTCTCTTTTTTGTCCAAATGGGGATCTTCTATGTATGGTCCGGAAGGCTCCGAAGAGGAGGATGCATCGATCGGGTCTCAAGTCCGAACCGGATGCGATCTGTCACCTCGGTGGTCACCCCGGTCGTACCTGGTAGTTGCCCAGATGACGGACGTCGAATTGCTGAATCTCGGATTCAACCCGAGCGCTGACGTTTGAATGAAGCTGTCTCACGGCGGACTTTGTGCCAGGCTCAAGTTCATCGCATTCATCATGGTTCTGATGATGGTGCAACAGGACCACAAAGCACCGGAGGGAACACCAAGATCATCACGTGGAAGGGTATGCCTCGGCTGGGTTTCCAGTTCTAGGAACCCCAAAGCCGAAGTGGATCGCCCCGCCCTGGGGGACGACATTCCCGTTGAGCTGAGCGCCTCACTCAACGGACGGCTCTGGCAGGAAGGCTCTCGGCTGGGTTTGGGATAACTGAATCCGGGCCTATGCCATGCTTGAAATTGTGATCATGCATCCCGTTTGTTGAGAGGATTAACAGCTTGCACTTTTCAATACCAGAACGACGACATACATACAGACACTGCCGATCTGCAAACACAGGGTTTTGTGATACTGTGGCTGAACAATTCTCTTAACTTGACCGTCTTCACACTTGCGTTATCTTATACACCATTTATACACCATTTAGCTGTAATCAATGAGTGTAAGCATGACTCCCACGGTTGGCGGCGACGAGGACAAGCGGCTGTCTTTTCAGGAACAATTGGAGCTCGTCAAGTTGCCTCGTGAAGGCCAAGCCCACCGATACATCTCGACTCGATCAGCATATCTCCCAGGTTCAGACTTTGCAAAGGGAAAAGAGCTGCCCAGTTTCCACACTGCGGCGTTTGGTGGCCATGTGTACGCTCAGGCAGGCCTGGCCGCCTATAGAGCGTGGAGAGAAACCGAAGAGGAGAAGGGGGTTCCAGAACATGCGAGGTTGGATATCCACGTATGCTCTCCCCAAATACTATGTTCTAGGGACTCACTAACATGAGGTAAAGACAATAAACGGTTACTTTACCCGCATCGGCCTTGCCAGCAGACCCTTCATTTACACGGCCTCTCCCGTTACCGCGTCCCGCACCTTCAGCACCGTTTCCGTGACTGCCACTCAGCCATCTGTTCCCAGCAACTCACCCTCTGAAGATCACTACCCTGCCGAAGACGCCTCGCTGCCGCAGTACCCGCCAGCCTTTACCGCGTTGCTGTCATTCAAGCTCCCAGAGCCAGACTGGGATGGCACAGTCTCTGAGCAGGAGGCGCCGCCCCAGGAGCGCTTCGCTTCCATCTTGTCATCCCGCAAGCCAGAAGAGTGGCCGCCCGCCCCGCCGGTGGACATCACCGGCGTGGTGGAGATTGTCGGAGACGACCAGGTCGGGACGTTCCCGATTGCGGAGATGAAGAAAGTGGATATGAAGGAGTATAACGAGGGGAAGCCGGTTCATGAGAGACGGGAGCTGCTTTTGTACCGGTTGTTGAAGCCGCTACCGGACGATAAGGATGCGAAGAGCGGGTATGATGCCAATGCTCATGTGTTGGTGCACGCTTTTGTGGCGGATAGGAATGGGCTGCTGATGGCTGGGAATCACATCGGGCTGGGATATAGTCTGGGAAGGGCTGCTAGTCTGAGTTATCATTTTGTGATGCACGTGGAGGCCAAGGCTGCGGTGATGAGGGAGGAGGACGGGTGGTGGATTCAAGAGGTTTGGTTTCCGAGGGCGGGGAGGGGAAGAGGGATCGTTGAAAGTAAGATTTGGAGCCCGAGTGGTGTGCACGTTGCGACGGAGTATCAGGACGGACTGATCCAGGGGTTTGGCGGAAAGCTGTTGAAGGAGAAGGAGGTTTCTGGGCAGGAGGCAAAGCTGTGATACTAAGAAATCATGACGTAGAATTCCTTAGATGGTTTAAATCTTGAATGGTTATTCATAGGTTTGTTTTGCCCTGCTTTGAACAGGGTTAGGGTGATAACGGTTCGAAGCTACAACCCTGGAGCTTCTCTTCCTGTGCTTGATGGCGCAACAAGCTTCCTAACTACAAACAAAGAGTGAATCGAAGTCAACCTGGGATGTTAGAGCTGCCCAACCCATTGATGAATTAGAAATCTGCACACTGATCTCAAATTTCGCGGTCCTCGTCGTCGTCGTCGTCGTCGGTTATGTCATGGCTCGTCAACGTCATTGGCACGTGACGCTTCACCTGACTGCGCTAACCCAAATCCAGCCAACAAGCTCTGGCTTTTGCAGTTGCAACTGCTCCAATCCTTGGCTTGGCTGGAGCCGCGGAAGCCAGCTGTGGCTAGCTCAGCAAATCAGACCATCTCCAAACACAACTCCTCTCTTCAATTGAGCCACACCCAAGAACCACACAACCTTCACCCTCAACCACACATCACCAACCCCCCGAAAACCGACACCATGCTCCTGCAGCGCTCCGCCCTCGCGATCGCCCGCCGGGTTGCCGTCGCCCCGGCTGTCCGCCGTTCCCTGGCCACCTCCGCCGTGCGCCGTAAGTTTTTTGTTCAGTCCCTCTCTCTACCGATCCGAAATACCGAAAAAAACCGGGCCGAGCTTTTGGTGGAAATCTCGCGCATTGAATGGGAGGATAAGCTGCTAAAGACGCCACCATGCTGTTATACTGGATTCAACGACATCTGCGAGACCGACGACGACTACACACAGGCACGAATAATGGAATAATGGATGGGGGCTGATTCGGGATTTTTACTGCAGGTGACGCCGTTCCTGATACCAAGATCAAGGGCATCAAGGGTAGGTCAACCCCTCTCCCCATAACACATGACGGCCAAAAAGAGGAGGAGGAGGGACACACTTTGCGTCATTGGGGATCATAGGAAACCCCTGACGTCAGGAATTATTGAATTCTTGAGGCAACCCAGTTGAACTTTGAACTCGCAAAGAGAGCTTCACATGGGCATGGGTGGAGGGGGAAAAGGAGCCATGACATCTCTGGGTGGTAGCGGGGAAAATGGAATAAATGGCTGGAGGAAAACAGCAAGGCTGACACAGAATCGCGACACACACAGAGGTCAAGACCGTTGACGACCTTTTCGGCCCCGGTGCCCCCGCCGGCACCGTCCCTACCGATGTCGAGCAGTCGACTGGTCTCGAGCGTCTCGAAATTCTCGGCAAGATGGAGAGCGTTGACGTCTTCGACATGCGCCCTCTTGATGCCTCGCGCCTCGGCACACTCTCCAACCCCGTTCTCGTCCGCTCCGCCGGCGAGGAGCAGTTCGCCGGTTGCACTGGTGTCCCCGCTGACTCCCACAACGTCATCTGGCTCGGTGTAGGTCCCCCCCTTTCAGCTGCAGTCAGGGGGTTAGAAAGAGCAACAAGACTGATATGGATATCACACAGATGACCCGTGAGCGCCCCGTTGAGCGGTGCCCCGAGTGCGGCAGCGTCTACAAGATGGAGTACGTCGGTCCCCAGGAGGATCACCACCACGATCACGGTCACGGCCACGGCTGGAAGGAGCCCAAGACCATGGCCGACTACGTCAAGCCCGAGTACTGGTAATCGATGACGTCGATAGACACGCCGTGGAACGAAGGCCCGTTTGGCCCGGGGGAGCTATTGTTGATAGATAAGAATAGAGGAGGGAGCCTCGGACTTTCCAGGATCACACATGACGAAATGCATAATACACATATGCCCAAGGCGAATCAGGAGTGACTGGGAGGTTCAGGAGGGCGTGTAGTATATCCGTCACAGGCAGACGGGTTGTATAGATTCCTTTCTATGTCTGCAACATTGGGTCTGCCTTGTGATGATGCTGCTCCTGCGATGGCCAGTCGGCCCAAGCGTGTGGTGCAAAATGGTGGCAAGTTATACGGTCCAGGCAAACCGCGCCGATGCTGGGTTGGAGGTTCCTATCCTGGAGACCCCGATGCGCCGGTGAGCAGTGTTCTCCCGTGCTCTTCCAGAACTGTCGATTCCCTTAGGTCCTCCGGTGCCTTTTAGACGTGCATGCTACACAGTATGCGGTACGATACATCCGCGCTGCCAGACCTAACCCTCGGTCAGAGAGGGCTATGTGATCTTTCTCTACAATTCTGGCCTGCTTCAGCCCTCATCGTCACCGAAACTAAGTTTAATCTTCTTTGCCTTCCTCTTGGGCTTGGTTTTTGGCGCCGATGCTGTACCCTCCTTGTCCTCGGCTTTGGTGTTGGCTGTGGGAGCAGCGTCCTTCTTCTGATCCTCCTCGTCGGCATCCGCGCCAACGACCTTTCCTACTCTTCTCTTCTTCCCAGCAGCGCCAATGCTAGCCGCCTTTGCTTGTGCCTGGTTCTCCGCAGCTGGTTTGCTATCGTCATGGCCACCCTTCTCTTCTTCTGCCGGCGCGGACGCAGTCGCCTTTACGCTGCCGTCTACCCCAACAGTGACATCCTGCACTGTGTTGCCGTGCTCATCCACTATCGTAGGGGCGTCTTCTGCCTCGGCGCTGCCGGACCGTTTCTTGGTTGGTCGCCTTCGGGCCGCGAGGATGGGGTCTGGACCACCACCATCAAACTCGGAGGAGGAAGTTGCCTCGCCTCGGAGACGGGCGAGGAACGGGGGGAGGGTGGTGTTGTACTGCAGGTTTTTGGCCGTGATTTTCGGGGGCATCCTTTTTTTCTGTCTTTCCGGGGCAGAGGGAGGTGCAGTTCCGGCTGGATGGAGGGGAGGTTGGGAAGTATGACGGCAGAGGAGGAGGTGTTGGTAGGCGCACGGAAGGAAATATTGGGCAAGTCGTGGCCGCGGACTTGTAACGGCGCACGCTTCTAGGGTTGAGGTTGCGCAGACGGTCGGTGAGATGGTGTGGTGGTTGCGCTGCAGACGCAGAGTACCTGGGGAGCCTTGTGCTGCTGTTACTTGCTGCTGCCTGGGAGATAGAACAGACAGGATGGTGTTGCGACAATCGGCAAGGGAGCGCTGCAACGGTTGGAGAGCGACTGTGATCGGCAGTTGAAGCTAAAGGTGAAAGGCCGTGGGAGACGGGCGCGGTCGCCATCGAACTTCAACGGCGCGCCCTCGCTGCTCTCCATTTGGTTTGGGCGCTAGGTCATGGTGGGGCAATGACTTACTGACATTCTGCCCCACCACGGCCCTGAACGACACCTCCATCATCTAGACTTCCATCTTCCATCTCCCGTCTTCCACCTTCTAGAGGGAAGATATGGCATATGCAATGTCACTGATACCGCCTTCTCATCTGATTGAACCAACGACCGGTACCTATCTGCGCGAAATAGTACCTCGTGGACACCTCAAGTTGCCCGGCAAACATATCTCGCCTTGCTGTTGTCACCAACAGCCTCTCGGGCATCACAACCTCATGGTGCACCAATTCACCCACCACACATTCCGGAACGGCTTCCGACTCGACTCAATGCACGCTGACCTGTCCAGATGTCTCGAATTTTCAGGTTGACCGTCGGAGCCCAGCCTGGTGGTCGGCGGCTCTTGAGAACTGTCCAGTGGCTGTATCTCATTTCCTTCTCGCTCAACATACCTATGAAGCCCGATGCGTGGGTATCTGTCTAGCCCGGCTGATGAGTTGTCCCGGGCACCCGGGGTCCCTTTTGTACTGCTGATCACATCCACTACTAGTCCAGATTCACGAGAGGCTGCATCAGCCTGGTCGCTGTCCACCATAATGACTCCCGTCAACCTTGCTCTCTGCCTGTACAAGAAGGAACCTTTGTGCTTACGCATGCCCAATCTATCAGCTTTCTTTTGGGAAGTCCGAGGAGAGAGACAACAGGCTGAGCTGTCAGAGTGCGTCATCCCGATTGTATCCAGGAAGATGGCGGCCCGCATCCGAAATGTTCTGTTGTTTGCCGTAGGGTGGCCAGGGACGCTACAGCCAACCGGACTCGATCCCCTCTGGCTGTGTCCCGCAGGAGCCCCTCCTCTATTACCACGATTCTACCGCCCCGGGCACCCCAGGTTACCGGGACACACAGCAGGGATGCTTGTACCGGCTCTCTGGTCGAGGGAACATGGCTTCGAGATAGCGCTGATCTCGCCTTGGACCTCTCGATCCGTCCCAAAGCTGGGAGTCCTTGGCATACGAGATATGACATGTCGGATAAGGGAACAGCCTATTGTTCTCTATACCTAACGTAACGTCTGTTCCCGTCGTTACAAGATGGCGGAACCACGCCGTGGCGCTCACCGGGACTGTCTCACCCCCCTTTACGAGGCCGGGGAAGTTGCCATTCCCCTCCCCGCATTCGTGTAACACGCCAGACATGTCTTGTTCAACCCTCAATCTGGGGTCGAATCTCTAATCGTGGCGGTGAAGCGTTCGTCGGGTCCGGATCTTGATGTCTACTTCCCCGGCGTCCGCCCCATGGCCTTGGTTACACATCAAAGGGACCAAAGCCATCCGTCACTTGCACCAAATACATACCCTGTGACTTTCGGCTCCTACTCCTTTTGCTGTCGTTGTCTGCGGCCATGCCTGAACGGGGCATTTCAGTATTCCATCTCACGCACATCTTCTCGATCCCGTCTTCCCCGATTGGCTTGCTGCGGTGGACTTCGCACGAGACTCAGCCCATGATATATCACGTTTTTCGGGCTTTGCCTGGAAGTCTCCCTCCAGCTGGTGTGAGCTCTCGCGGCTTTCCGGACAGCAACATTGGACGGGACACTGATTTGCGCGAGTTGGCATCCGGTTAGCAGACCCGTCGATGGCCGTTATATAAACGTCTTCACGCTCCCACGTCGCCATGGCATCTCACCATCTACCTCGCCATGCCTTTCTTGTTCGAATACCTTTTGCTGCCACATCATTGATACTGCCAGTCACTTAGGCAAGATGCCTCCCTCTGGTCATCCGATTGATTGGGAGGCCCATCGGAAGATCTTCGAGGACCTGTATATGGTTCAGGACATGTCGCTCCCCGAGGTCATAAATATCATGAGGGAAGATTATGGTGTGGAAGCCACGTAACTATGCCCCTTCTCTCGCTACATATCAGACTTGTAGCCACCAGATTGTTCGAATTCTGATACAGCTTAGCAAGAAAATGTACAAAAAGCGAATCAAGGCCTGGGGATTGTTCAAAAACATCAACGGAGACGAGATGTTGACGATGCTACGGATCAAGGAACATCGGCGCAGACAGGGCAAAAGAATACAGTTCTATTTGCGCGGCAAGCCGGTCTTGGACTCAAAGCTTCGACGTTTTGCAACTCGTCATGGTGTGGTATTGGATGATGAAGACTTTGGTGGTGATGTGCAAGGTACAGCGCGCTCCTCTCTCACACCATTGCTTTCACATCGTCTGACCAGAGCACAATTAGCTGCTCTCAGAGGCATTACCTTTTCGACCCCGGAGCCTGAAGATCGTACTGAAATCACCACCCCAACACATGGCAACGCTCCACATCTGAGCCCAGTGATAAGCGATGCGGACGTGACATCTCTCGACTGCTTCGTGGGCTCACCAAACACAGACCCGCTCCAAGTGCCACGTCGTGAATATCCAGATATATCATGGGATGTGCCCGTATCTTCATCCCAGTCTCTTGCGGGTACGGCGTCTCCGACACATCAAGTTTACGCTTGTGAGTATTTCACAATGAAGCTTTGACGGGCTTAAGAGGCTGTTACTGACATTCGCTTTTAGGGCTGGAGGACGCGGATCATTCTCGGCTTGATGGTGATTATCACTTCCCGCCACTTTCCATGGGCCTGGAATCAGGACACGATGTCGTCCAGGCTTCAACCGCCCAGTCATTTCCATATGGTCAACAGTTGGAATTTTATCAGCCCGCCGAAAGACCTTCCAACGACAGCCTAGAAGATCCAGCCCTGCCGTTCGGTCAGGCTCCAGAGTTCTTGTGGAACCCCGCTTCGTTTCACAATACACTCATAAACAGCGAAGTCACTTTCACAGGACCCTCTCCTACCGAAGGAATAAACACAAACTTCGTAGCACGGGATGAGACAGCGGCTCTTCACTATGGCTTCTCCGAGGACCACAACAATACACCGGTGTCCTACGACGAGCATGATTCCATCAACTATGGTGGATGGTACGATGACAACTTTACCTGGCCCAGTTGAAGCAAGACAGGGCCACACCCAAGGCCCGGCTTTCCACTTTTCGTCTCACCAGTGGCTGATTGGTCTTCCTTCTGACCCGTTCTGCTTTTCTTTTGCAATTTCCTGCTTTGGTCTGGAGGACTATTTGGCTTTCTATACCCGTGTACGAATTCACAGCAACACGCTTTACCATTTACCTATACCTTTCATTGTTTTCTTGAAGCTTTCGTTTCTGGTATCTCTCACGGCACACGTTTACGGAAGGTGTCAAGGGGAAGACGCCATTCAGATATCGCTTGGCGGTTGTTATATCAGTCTCCAAACTTGTTTCACTGGTCTCTGTTCCACCCCCCTTTTTGCCTCCTTTCCTTGGCTGAGGACGATTTTTTTTGCTGGGGTTAGGAGACTAGGTACGTAGTGATATCTCAACAGGGGCATTGTCTGCAAGATACACTGCTTTGTTCCTGTGCCGGATCTGGTCCCCTTTACTCGAGGGGGACAATACATTGTCAGAATCCTTTGTCCTGGTACTTGACTAACTATGAATCAAAGGGCTCGGTTGCTTGTTCTGTTAACTTGGACATTGTTTTTCCAGATATACGAACAGGAAGTGACATGTCAGATGGGCCTTTTATTTGCCCTCTTGAAGATGCCACGGATTGGGGCCTCGACCCGGTAAGGAGCGCCCAGGCCTATGTCAGGGCCACCATTCACTACCCTGATTTCCAGCGGGGCATGCAGGCCATGCCTTTCTGGCAGTCAACGGATCGGGATAACTGGTCTACCAACTTGCGGGAGAAGCTCATGAAATTCGCCAGCGAGCGCGGGTGGAACCACCCTAATTTCCGGTCTGTGAACGAGGAGGACATTTTCCAAGAATGGCGTGAGCGCCAAAACGGGAGGAACAGGGACGACGAGGTCCAGGTTAACTTCTCAACGGGTCCTGATGCAATTTTCGAGACCATGGATGATGAGTACATGGACTTGGCCAGAGTGGCTATGTCTCGTTACTTTAGGAATGAAGTGCCTCGTGTTGAACGTGAGGACACTGACTCTGGCTCCGATGCTTTAGACTCCGATTCTTCTGGCTCTTCCGGCTTCGAGTTCTCAGACTCTGACTGGTGGTCGTAGTACCTGAGGTAAGTGAGTTACAGTCCCGTTTTCCTTTGCACTATAGATAATATCTGGGTAGGAGGGAGGTACCTATCGACTTCACCTCACCATCTGGGAATCTTGCTGATGGATAATTGATACTGTACTAAACCTTTTCTTCCAATTCTGAATACCCTCATATTGATCAAGTCTTGTGACCATGTGATGCATCACCCATGTACTTAGACCGCTCTTCTTGCTCGTGACACCTTTTGCGGTGATGTGCGAACTCACAAGCACAACTCATTCTCCTTCCCCATATTGCCGATTTTGACCCTTAAATCGCCTCTGCCTCTTAGTAGGTAGGTAGCCCTTTGTTTAAGGTTCAAGAACGCTCGACTGCGGTCTTCAGTTCGTTGCCTGTCTGTTCACCATATTATCTCTATTGTTGTCAATAAGTTATTAACTTTGTGATCAGAGCAAAACGCCAAGTTGACATGGTGAAACAACAACTTACAATGCTATTATTACCTGGAACTTGCCTGCCGCATACGGTACCAGACTTCAACCCGTAGCATGGCAGGTCCCCGGATAAGACCCTGAAACCGGGTATTGGGAGCCGACAGCATCTTTATTTAGATGCCGGGACGGACACCACCTGGTGGCGCTTGGCGTGACCACTCCAAGGATGCGGGGAATTCCCGTCCAGGGACTTTGTATAAATAAATAAATGCTGCTGACACCACACGGTGCATGCCGAGCCCATATTGTCAATCCCTCTGTGTCAAACTCATATTTCACGTACCCGCCGGCAACACCGTCTGTGATAGCACCATCCAATGGCACCTCCAGCCAAGCTTCCCACCCGCAGGCTGGGCAAAAACGGCCCTGAAATCCCAGCCATCGGTTTCGGGTTGATGGGACTGAGCACTGCATACGGCTCTGTCGGGTGAGTGAAGCACTCCAGTCTCATCATGACGATGTTGAATGAGACTAACTCCCTCACAGCTCGGATGAAGACCGCCTCAAAGTGCTCGACCGAGCCTGGGAACTAGGCTACACCAACTGGGACTCGGCCGACATGTACGCCGACAGCGAAGACCTGCTGGGGAAGTGGTTCGCCCTCCACCCCGAACGCCGCGCCGACATCTTCCTCGCCACCAAATTTGCCCTCCAGTACGGCCCCAACGGCCTGACCATCAACAGCTCCCCGGCCTACTGCCGCCAGCAGTGCGAAAAGAGCCTCCGGCGGCTCGGGACATCGTACATCGACCTCTACTACATCCACCGCGTAGACGGCAAGACGCCCATTGAGCACACCATGGCCGAGCTGGTCAAGCTGAAAGCCGAGGGCAAGATCCGGCACATTGGGATTTCGGCTGCGTCGGCGGATACAGTTCGCCGGGCTGCTGCCATCGACCATGTTGATGCCTACCAGGTGGAATACAGCCCTTGGTCACTCGACATTGAAGGGCCCGAGACCAATTACTTGCTTCAGACCTGCCGGGACTTGGGCGTCGCCGTTTTTGCGTACTCCCCGCTGGGAAGGGGCATCATGACGGGTCAGATCAAGTCGCCGGATGACTTTGAGCCTGGGGACTTGAGACGGCTGTTTCCCCGGTTCAGCAAGGAGAACTTCCCCAAGAATCTGGCGCTGGTGGAAAAGTTCAGGATCATGGCGGACAAGAAAGGTTGCACGCCTGGTCAGTTGACTGTGGCTTGGTTGATGGCGCAGGGGGAGGATATCTTTCCCATTCCGGGGACGAAGAATATCAAGTATTTGGAGGAGAACGTCGGCGCGGTGCGGGTGGAGGTGAGTGAAGACGAGGAGAGGGAGATACGGGGTTGGTTGAACGACTTTGGGTTTGCGGGGATACGGGTGCCGCCTGGGTTGTTGGATGAGTTTAATGACACGCCTCCTCTGTCGTAGGCATCATGAGACTGAGGTAGTAATTGATCGTTGATGATTCCACGCCAGCTGAAGTGTAATCTGGGGTACCTATCAGGTTGCATGCATGTAAGGGGGCTGGTTGACTGAGCCCCAAGCCGATTTCTGGAAAGCGGCACGGATCGCTCAACCGAGGCGCTACCAAACAACAACAGGGGTTCTTCATTTAGCGGGCGGGTCGCTGCAGGGTGCACTGTGCGCCCGTCTCGATCAACATGACACCCGACGACTTGCTCTGTTCGTCTGTTCGCTTCACTCAGCTTGCTGGCGACACACACACACAGCACAAAGAGGGAAATCAAGGCGGACATGGCGGCTACCACTCGATCACGACACGTTCTCCCATTGTCTCGTTCGGGGTTCACCCGACCGCAGGTGGCCCAGCCTCCAGTGGATGGCGCTGCTGGCCAAGCGCTGAGGCTGGCCGCCTGGAGACAAGCAGGGGTTTTAGTAGAGGCTCTGATTTGTTGACATGGGGACACCCTCATGCACTGTAGATCCCCGACATCTAGCCCACAGTGTCAGCCAGCCATCAACTGCAGCTCCTTCTCCCTCTGGTGGTTTGACGGGGGGCGGTCAGCTACTTTTTGGGATGCCCGAATGGTCTTGGTTTGGGGGAAAACAAAACTCGGCAAAGCTGTACGTCTCATTCATGGTTCTCACGATCGACTCTGCACACCCGAGACCCGGTCTGAGGACTTGATTTGTGAGAGTGGCTGTGAGACATTGTATCACGGGCTTTGGGTGAGGATAAAAGCCACTCTTCTCCTCTTGACCCTCGGTTCCTGACAGGGCCTCTACAAGAATGACCATACCTGCTCTCCATGGCATCACCGCTTGATCCTGCTCACCCCCATCGCCGGGGGACGCCCAAGAGACTGATTGTCTGCTGTGATGGAACATGGATGAACTCGCTGGGAAAAAAAGGGTATGCCACGTCGAGGTTCGATTCGTCATGATAATACTGGGATACTAACGACGTAAAGGCACGAACCACCCTCAAATGTGACCCGCATCTCGCGTGTTCTCTGCCGCACCTGCAGTGATGGCAGGCCCCAGATTATCAACTACTTCGCCGGTGTAGGTACAGCTAACGGCCTGGACCAGTTCACCGGCGGAGCGTTCGGCATGGGGCTGGACGCAGACATCCGAGAGGTGTACAACTTCTTGTGCACCAACTACGTCGACGGGGACGACATCATCCTGATTGGCTTCAGCAGAGGAGCGTTTACTGCCCGTAGCGTCGCTGATATGGTCGCGAGCGTGGGACTGTTGACGCCGGAAGGGCTGGACAAATTTTTTGCCATCTTTGATGATTACGAAAACATGGGCTCGTCGTCCAGAGACACGGACGACTTTCTGATTGACGGGCTGGAGGAGTACAAGGGACAGCATGGGCAGAAGAAGATTGAGTGGGAGGAGAGGAGGAAGGAGACGTACAAGCGGGGTTTGAGGGAGAAGAAGCTCACGCGGGATACGTTCCATGCTGGAGCTGGAGAGATTGGCGAGGAGATCAAAATCAAGGCTCTTGCGGTTTGGGACACGGTGGGAACACTTGGGATCCCGCCTGCTCCAGTGATCGGTGTTCGAGGAAGCGCTGATCAATGGAGGTTCACCAACACGCAAATCTCGGCCAAGGTCGAGAACGCCTTTCAGGCTTTGGCTCTTGATGAGCCGAGATATGCTTTCAGGCCTGCCCTCTGGGAAAGGGTACCTGGAAGTACAACAAACCTGAAGCAGGTATGGTTTCCTGGTAACCATGGGAATGTCGGTGGTGGTTGGTGGGACCAACAGATATCAGACATCACACTGGCCTGTAAGTTCTGCCTCCTCTTTGGCGTGGGCTGTGCTGATATTAAATACAGGGATGTGTGATCAACTCTCGACATTGGGACTGGAGTTCAATCACCCACGCATGACCAATATGTTTTTGGAATCACTGCGCTTCTCCGCTGCTCACCCCTTCCCTTTCTCGCCGCAATCAAAGACTTCGTCGATTGGGTCAGTGGCCAAGTCCATCATCCCCAGATCCATGAGCAAGCTCCTTCGCGGAGGAAGGAACTCCTCGTCAAACGGGACCACCAACGGGAATGGCACCGCCAATGGAAGTGCGAGCTTGGCTCCAGGAAGCCCCAAGCCTTGGGGCCACGCTGCCGTCTTTCGACACCCCTTCTCAGCCCCCAAACGAGATCCTCACGAGTGTGATGGAAAGCATGACCACCCCGATGGCCCCTTGCCCCAGTTGTGGCAGTTTGCTCGGCCTTGGGGCCTGGGTTTGATCAGAAGTCCTACCAGTGTAGTGACCACTGTGGCCGGCAAGACCGTTCGGCGTCCTGGCCTGTTTATGCGGGTTGATGAAGACACAAACGAAGATACCAGCGAGCCTTTGCTTGGTACGAGCGAGAGGATACACGCTTGTGTCAGGATCCGGTTGGCCTGTGGAGGGTTGGGGTTAGATGACAAAGATGTCTGGACCTGCGATTCCCTCCTCAAATCTGAAACAGTTGAGGAGGGTGACAAGAGGAGAAAAGGAGGCCCGTTGTGGAAGTTGGAAAGGGGTAGCGCGCTGAGTAGCGGCGAAGAAGAATTCGTCAAGGCCTGGAGAATCCGGCCGAGAGAACTGACGCTTGGCACTGACGAGTATCCTGAGCGATGTATGTATCCTGTCGGAGAGTTTGATCATCACTGGAAGTGGGTTTATCAAAGAAAGGTGGTGGGGGAAGGCCAGGCTAGGGTGCCACAGGAGGTTGCTTTGCCTGAAGAGCCGCTGGTGGGATATTGGGAGAGATATCTGCTTGCGCTTTTGGTCGGGGAGGCAGATGTGTGGCGGTTTGCTCAGCAGGGGATTCTTAATGGGAAGTAGCGGTGGATTGGATAATGGTCTGAGAGAATCTGTGCTGTCCGGGGTAGGTAGTTTAGCTTGGTGTTTGGTAGGATGGCAAAACGGGCAATGGAAGTGTGTGTTGTTTGCAAAGCAAAACCTCCGATGTGGTCTATGGGTTTCCGGGGCAAGGCAGAGGACCAACCATCCCTTCTTTAGACGTGTGCTTGAGGAGTCTCTGCGAAATCACGGAGATCAGTGAAACCTTAGGAATCATGAGTCACATTCTTACTTTCCGCCTCTTCCACACCTTATTCCATCCGTCCTCAATTTGACCCACCCCACAACAACCTTGCTCCTTGCCTTAAGAGTCAAATTTTCACCATCCACATCAACAAATCAGCTTAACAAGCTGCGTGGCGCAGCGGAAGCGCGCCGGGCTCATAACCCGGAGGTCACTCGATCGAAACGAGTCGCAGCTAAATTATCGTTTGCTTTTTGCACTTTTCTCCCACAGCCTCTCAACACTTCCCTCGCCCGAATTACATACCTAACGATAACCTCTAGTTAGGTACACGGACCAGCACGCGGATGCCATGGCGCTCTTATATTATGGTTTGCTTTTGCTTTCGATGTTTGATTGTCTTTCCTGACTTCCACTGTTGACTTCAAACATCGTACTTCCTGTATAAGACAGCCCGTGCATATCTATCTACGCAGCAGTAATACCATGCCTATGAGAAGGTTCACACAGAGCCGCAACTTCATCGAGTTCGAACCCGAAACTACCTGTGGCTACGGTCTGTCGGGAAATACATAGCGAGGTGGTGCAGGAAGATGAAGAGAAAGAGCATGATAAGAAGTTCTGAGGTGACCATGATGGTTTGGACACCACTACTATATGGATATTTGCCACAGTTCCGGTTAAGCACCTCCAGCAAAGCAAGGGTTGCAGAGGAAATTTCTCCTTCTGTGATAAAAGCCAAGTATCGCAATCCATGGGGCGTTGTTAGGACGACCAGCAGCACGCCCACGGACCACTCGCAGTATAATGAAGAGATCAAAACCCAGGACTTCGCGAGCATATCACTTAAAACGGCGGCCGACTATGCCAGTTATGCCGAGCATCAGAAATACGACCTTGCGGAGACCGAGTGTAGGTAATTGGGTTGAGGGCTTGGATGACCTGGAACAGGAAATGGAAGAGAGACTCGAGATGAAGGGTGAACCGAGAAGGAAACGGAGATTTTTGGCATTCAAGAAGAGGGATCGTGGGGAGTGTCGCCTCAAGTGTTGGCGCGACTCTAATGATTGAACAGGAGTGAAGAGAGCAAAAGAAGCAGAAGAGCGTTGATGAGTGAGTGCTAGGCGTCCAGACCGCCACGGAACAAAATCCAGCCAGCCAGTGCCGACTTTTTTACTTCACTGGAAATGTTCAATTCAAAGTGTCACGAAGTGAGCCAGTTATAGAATTTAACACCTTTCAAGTCACTCCTTGGAAAGAGCAACTGTCCAGAAACTTAGAGGTTAGTATGTACTTAGTAAAATTTCAAGGACCATTAGGCACCTATCCTCAGCTCTGTTGTAAAGCCTTCTCCTGCCAACCGAGATCCAGATGGCGACCTCGAGTTAGAACAGACACTGCACAAGATGCATGAGGCCAGGACTCGACGTAAAATGGTCGCTCAGCGGAGTCCGGAGATGGAACCAAAGGAGCAAGTGAATATGGAAGGTTCGGCTCTAGGTTTTCATCCGAACTATTCCAAGCCTCTAGAAAGTCGCTCCCACCCCCCTACGGCCCGCCTGCAACCACGAGAGTCACGAGAAGAGCCCGTGAGCCCGAAAATTCTGCTTTGGATAAGGTAAGAGCAACTGTTCAGGGAGGTGAGCACAGGTGAATACCCTCAAAAAGAGGGCCCGTAGGTGAACTGCGGGTCTGGGCGTCTTCAGTCCTCTATAAAGGCAGCGTCCTCCTCCTTCTTCTCTTCTCCCCCATCCTACTCTCTCATCACCATCTTCATCCGGGGACCGGAACTGGAACTTTCTTCACTTATCCAGCCGTTCACCTTCATTGCCAAACACCGCATTTGCCTTTCATCAACGTCTTCCTCTTCACCATCAATCAAACCTACCTTATTTCATTACCTACACTTCATCACGATGGCACCTTCCGCTTCTTCAAACACCTTGTGTCTCGAGCACCACTGGGCCTTCGGGATGCTTCTCAAACTCAGCCAGCAGCCTTCCTGCGTTTACGACAAGCAAACTGAGATGGCCATCAGAAACGGCTGGGAAGACCCTCCGGCTGGGTGGAAGGGGACCGTATCACCCAACACAACAGGTAGCAGAACCTTCACACAGGACAACACAGCCCAGCCCACAGTCGAGCACGCCGAGCACGCCGAGCACGTTACACCGCCCAAGAAAGTCTTTTACGACCCGGATGACGTCTTTGGCTCATCACACGCCTTCGACACTGCGGCCCAGAAGCGCGGCTCTGCCCTATTCGACTTGGAGGCCGGCGAAGACAGCGCGAGGGTCTTCCTCAAGACCCCCGCTGATTTCAACAAGTACGCCGCCAATATGAAAGATAAGCGGCCCCTGCTCCAGTTCACGAGGAGAATGCGGAGGTTTGACCCTGACGTCGACCTCGATCTTCGTTTGCAGAAGAGGCGAGAATCCATCGTTCGGATGAAGAGGTTCTCACACAAATCCCAACACTTTGAGCCTGAGGAGAAGAAGGACGATAGCGAGGACGACAGCCACTCCGACCAAGATCATCACTCGGGCTATTTGAAAAAAGGTCATTCGGAGAAGCAACACCTCGATGAGTTTGACGCCAGCGACGATGAGACGGACTCCGATCAGGACTACCACACTGGCTACTTGAAAGAAGGCCGTTCAAACAAGCAAAAGCGCGATCAGGTGGACACCAGGGAGATTCGCGTTCTTGATGACGAGACGTTCACTTGGTGGTGGTAGAGAACAGTTTCTTCCGCCAACTGTTGAGGAGTGCCGCCATCTGCGAATGAAGCACACACGCACGCACAAACTGTCGAGCAGTGTGAAAAGATCCACTCGTATAGAAGACCTCGGTTTCCAGGTATGTCATCTGGCAAAAGATTCCGCCAAAGTTGAAACTAACGACAATGACGCGAACCAAAAACAGATATCGAGACAAGGAAGGGGGACAGAACACGATGGAGGCAGGAACGACGCGATTGAGGAAGGAGCGACTGGAGAGCCCATCTGAACATAGGGCACCATTTGTATATAGCATGAATTGGCGATACATGACAGCTTGATCATGGCCCCGAGGTGGATGAACTGTTCTCTCCGTCTAGTCCTGCCTCATTGCTACCCGGTCTTGTCAGGGCTGTGTTCAAAGAAACCCTCAAGTGGTCGGTCATCGTAGATGGTGTGTTGAAAAGGTGCCTGGGCGAGGTGGAGTAAGAATATACAAGCTCCTTGCCCTCCTGACGGCCGTACAGGCACAAATCATATTTGGGGACAAGTCCCTCACTCTGAAATTGGAGAGAACGTCAAGATCTTTGGCGAAAACCAAGAGTCCCGCCGTCCACAGCGCTTCTCCTCTTCGGGTGGAAAATCGGTCAGAACGTAAGAGCGGCGCTCTGTAAGCCCATGGGACTTCAAATTCAGACGAATGGTACAGTCGTTTCCGTTTCACTACTGTTCGGTGATATTGACCCCTAGCTCATCACACATATTGGTTTCGGTGAAATGGAATCCTTCCCGCATGAGACATGGGATGTCGTCGCTGGCGACCCAGAGAACTGCACACCATGCTGCGTTGTACGTGTTCATGCCATGGGGTAATATTGTAAATTTGATACTGAAAGTGGGACAACGTTGGGTCCAAATTGCTGCCAATTTGGTCCTCGAGTCCGTGGTCATGGTGCCCGCAGATGGCTTCTCCTCAGTCGATTCCATCATCTCAGTATCGCGAAGTTGGTCCAGGAATCCGGATCATGCCAATAGGTGTTTTACATGGGATCAATAAACCCTTCAGCTCTTTTTTGTGAGCCTTGTTCACAGCCCTAATCAGAAGCCCATGGTGGTGGAATTTGCTCATTCAGACGCAGAACTTTGCAAGAGGCGCAGCTAGGCGAGAGCAGGCATTGTGCCACGACAGCCTTCATAACCACACGGTCACAAATTTGCTCGTGTTCTTTGAGCACACTCAACAGCCGCACCGAAGGAGGTTACCACAACCATCACATGTCACCGCCGACGTCGGGATATTTTTTCTCCCCCTCGCCCGCGAGTGCCGTCCAGAACAATGCGGGGAAGATAGCGACCGGGCCGACACAAGCTTCTTGGTTCTCTCTAGCTCCCTCCACAGCCCGCACTTCCCCGGACTAAAGAAGTGGAGCCCCATCCTTTTCCCCGGAGCCAGGGCGGAGCATCCGTCCTCAACATCGGGATGATCCCGTCTTGTTGGACCCCCTTCCCGGCCGGCAGATGGTGTTTCTGTCGTCACTGCCCTCGGACGTTTGCTCGCGACGCGATGGGGGCACGCAATCTCTTGGCCCGGTGTCCGGTGGCGAGTAACAGCTGCACTCCCTGTCGCACTTCGCGATGATTGCCAGCCGTTACATGTGTAGGACAGGAATCGCACAACAGACTTATATACGCTGGCTTACCTATGCTCTTGCACTTGCCGATCCCTGACTCGGCCTTCTAGATTTCTCACTTACAGCCAACCCCAGCTCAACACCGGTCTTATTCCCCCACCTTCTGCTGTCGATCATATCTAGGTACCTACCTTATCCAAGCATTCACACGCAATGACACCAGAAGAAAGAGTCCCCGTCCTCATCGCGGGCTCAGGCTCAGCAGGCCTCTGCGCGGCCGTTTGGCTGGCCCGCTTCAACATCCCCTACAAGATCCTCGAGCGCCGCAATGGCCCCCTCGAGATTGGACAGGCAGACGGCGTGCAGACCCGCACAGTCGAGATCTTCGACTCGTTCGGGATAGCAGAGGAGATGCTCCGGGAGGCCTACCACGTGCTGGAGATTGCCTTTTGGTCCGCCCCCGACGCCGAGAAGGGCATCAAGAGGGCCAAGTACGAGGCCGACAAAGAGACCGAGATCAGCCACCAGCCGCACGTCATCCTCAACCAGGCGAGACTCAACGAGTTGATGACGGGGTTGTTGGGGTCGAACCCACCGATTGAGTACCGATGCGAGGTGAAGAATGTGGTGGTGGATGAGAATGCGGATAGCAACGATTTGGAGTCTTACCCGGTCAGAGTAGATGCTGTTCGGGACGGAGTTCAGAAGACGTATCGGGCGAAATATGTGCTTGTATGTCTGCCCCTTCAAACGCCATGGGTGCGGAATAAGCAACATCGTGCTGACTGGGTAAATAGGGCTGTGACGGCGCACACAGCATCGTCAGGAAATCCCTCGGCTTCAAGATGGTGGGCGACAGCTCAGACGCAGTCTGGGGTGTCATGGACATCTACCCCCGCACAAACTTCCCAGACATTCGCAAAAAGGCGGTCATCAACTCAGCAGTCGGCAACATCCTCCTCATCCCGAGAGAGGGCGACTCCATGGTCCGCTTCTACACCGAGCTCCCCGCAGGCACCAAAGTCAGCGATGTCAGCCTCGAAAAGCTGCACGACCACGCCCGCAAGGTGTTTCACCCCTATGAGATGGACTTTGCGGAGACTTTCTGGTGGTCAGCCTACTCCATCGGTCAAAGAAGAGCCGACTTCTTCCACCAAGATCACCGTGTATTTTTGACAGGTGATGCGTGCCACACTCACTCTCCCAAAGCCGGTCAGGGTATGAACGTCAGTCTGCAGGACGGCCACAACATTGGATGGAAGCTTGGGATGGTCCTGCAGGGCCTTGCACGCCCAGATATTCTCGAGACGTATGTGCTTGAGCGGGAGCGGACGGCTACCGAGCTGATCGACTTTGACCGCAAATTCACAAAGCTCTTCAACACCAAGTACCGCCAGGAACACGGCATAACGGCGGGGATGTTTGCGGAGCAGTTCACCAAGGCGGGCAGGTACACGGCTGGCCAGGCTGTGCAGTACGATGCGTCTGCCATAACCGATATTGGAGAGCACGACAAGGAGTTGGTGGCAAAGGTGACAGTCGGCATGAGGTTTCCCACGGCGCAAGTGGTGCGGTCGTGTGACGCCAAGGCCATGCAGCTTGTGAAGGGGCTGCCAGCGAACGGGCAGTGGTATATCGTGGTGTTCTCGGGAGATCTGTCGCAGCCCGAAGCGATGTCGAGGTTGGACGAGGTGAGTTTGATACAACGTCTTGGAGGATGGGGGTTCTGATGCTGATGTCACCGCCAACAGATCTCTTCAACACTCTCCCAAACAGTCCAGCGCCTCACGCCGACTGGTGTGGACCCAGATGGCGTGATCGACCGGATATTGGTGACAGCGGGCGACAGGAAGAAGGTTGAACTGGACACCATCCCGGATTTCTTCACACCGGTAACCGGGAAGTGGAAGATGAAGAATCTGGGCAAGATCTATGCCGATGATGAGAGCTACAACTCGGGACACGGCCATGCGTATGAGGCTTATGGAGTCGATGCTTCCAAGGGCGCCATTGTGGTCGTGCGGCCTGATCACTGTGAGTACTTTCTTTCTGTTCGTGTGTGGAGCTTCGAGTGGATGCTGACGATTACCGAAACTAGATGTTGCCAAGGTTTGCAGGTTGGAGGATGTCGAGTCTCTGGGAAGCTTCTTTGAGGGCTTCTTGGTGCCTGCTAGAAGTTGATGAGGCACTCAAGAGGTTGAGAATAGTGTAAAATATTGGCATCCATAAATGATCTTTGGGAACTCCAACGTCTGTATTACGTGCCAAGCTTGCCCGTGGTACATTGTGTCCAATGCCCTGCTCCCAAATCCGAAACTTTTGTCTATCCTGTTCAGACACATGTAGACTGAAGACTGACCCAGTAAGCCCCACAGAGCTGAGCCTCAAACCAATGTTCTTAACCAATACCCATTCTACCTCTGAGGGGGCTTCCAGAGTCCCCTTCGAGTTCAAGCCAAATTAGCACTCTGAGATCCTTAAAGAAGAGTAAGCTAAGACTCACTCGCGACCAGCATCCGCATTGCTTCTCTGACGCTTATCTTGCTGCTGGATAACCTGTTGGAGCCGATGCCGCTTCTGCTCTTGGGCCGAGCTGCCTTGAGCAGCCTTTTGGGCTGGTGACTTGCGCGATCTTTCGAGATAGTTGACTGCCCAGGCCGTCGAGAAGACCAGCTTGACGCCGATGACCGTCTTGAGGGGGCGATCCATAGCCATCTTGTCTGCTTGAGTGGAACGGTGTAGTAGAGTCACCAGTGTTGATGTCGATGGGAGAAAAAACGGGTCAGAGAGGCGCGGTCCGGCTGATGAAGCTACCGTGGTGAAGTAGGTATTGCGTCGTGAGTCCGGTACGGTTGTCTGGTGAAATTTCGTGGAGTGTTGGGGAATTTCTTGTTGTGGTGGACAGACAAGACTTTGTGCTTAAGGTGAAAAGCTTATAAGTTGACGGAAAGCCACAGGAAGTTTGAATGGGCCGGTACCTAAGTGGAGAGGAAGAGGAGGCTGTTGGTGACATGGAGACAAATCTGACACCGTTGAGCTAACAAAGTCTATTAAGAGAAGAGGAAATGCTGCAGAAACAAGATATGGTATCTATAGGTTAACAACCAAAAAAGACAAGAGCCAAGAAAGCCCCCCACGAGTCCATCAGGACAGAAATTTCAGTACTGGTCAGATATTAGTATGTAATGGCAGCCATCCTCCTGAGCCACTCTCCAGCTTTCTCTCCCTCGATCAGGTTCTCAAAGATCCACCTCCCGACATCCTCCCGACTGATGGTATAGCCAACTGCCTTACTCTCCACCACTCCCTTGATTGGATCCTCCTTCCCGGCTCTGATCTCCCGCTTGGGACCATCTTTGGCACCGTCAACAAATAGACTTGGCCTCACAATGGTCCATTCCTCCTCACTCTCGACCAAAGCGTCTTCCATGGCCTTCTTGTCCTTGTGGGGAACCTTCAGACCGACATGATACAACGGAACAAACAACAACGGTACATCCCTCCCAAAGTCGGATACGCCTGTGGAGCTGAGGGCAACAATCCGCGGCTTGCCCTGCAGGTTGTGCTCTGTTCTGGCCTTCTGCAAGGCGGCCAAGACGGTCTTGATGCCATTTTCGCACACGTGAGCGTCGTCCATGCCCATCTTGGACAGGTTGAAGTAGGCGCCGATGGAGAAGACGATAACATCTGGGAGGCCCTGGCGGGGCGAGGACGGTGAAGGGAGAAGGGCGCGGAGAACAGCATCGACGTCGTGAGCATTGCCCTGCTCTATCCGCAGCAACTTCTGGTCGACTTCGGCCGGGATGTTGTCGGAGAGAGTGGAAGGTGTGCGGCAGAGGGCTGTGCAGGAGTGGCCGGCAGCGAGGGAGCGCTGGAGGGCAGAGAAGCCTACGCCTCCGGTTGCGCCGAGGAAGAGGATGGACTTGGACATTGCGGGGTGAGGATAGAGGTTGAATAAGTAATAGAAGGTATATAGGTCGTGGTGGAGGCGTTTAATAACTCGGGTCAGTAGGGCTGATGAGAATCTTTTGGTCAGTCAGGTTCTTGGAAGAAGACAAGAGGGAGGAGGTTGCTCCCTTTTATTCCCCCAAGTCGCATCCGGCACTCGCAAGACGGACACGCCATCTCTGTCTTTCTTGTCCGATTCGGGGTAGATCTCTCGAGAAGGTGACGCCAGCAAACAATGCGCCTCCACCAGCAGCGGGATGATGGATGATGGTGATAAATATTGCGCCGTGGTGGTGGTTTGGTCTTAGAATGCGACGTTGGCGCACCCAGAGTCGGGGGTCCATCGCAACGTTCCTCCGATTGCTCCACTGTGGCTTTTTGCTAGAGATTTCATTGGCCAGTCAGTCGATCCGAAGCCGTCTTGGCAAGCCACCCCGCCAAGAGCTGTCAGGATGACACGGACGGGATGAGCACTCACAAATCCGACTCTCTTTCTCTTCGGCGATTTTCCGTCCTCGATTCGGCGGTTATTGATCCACGTCCTCTCACCTCTCTAACACAGCCTTTACGGAGTAACTTTTGTTGGTGCTGTGTTGGCAGTCACCAGCCATGTGACCCGAAGTGAACCCACCTCAGCCTGGTGCAGTCATCAACTGACATCACCAGGAAACCCATGAGGCATCTGCATATCGATCACACATCGCCATGTTTTCCAGATAGGGTTCCAAGAGCCAGCACAAGGCCCACCACACCTCGCCATTCGCGCTCCAGGATGACGGCGATCAACTCGGCTCGGCTGTTGCCCCCGCCCTTCTCAACGGGTATGCATGCGGGGTGACGCTGGCCCCACTATCTCGTTGACTGCCGTTCAAGACATGGAGGTCCAGATGGATATAACTTGATAGCTCTTCCTCCAGCTTGAGAAGATATCTGGTGGTAGAACGAATCCATCAGCATTCTCTTCTGCATAATGTTGTCTTCAACCTGGGGCTCCCCCTCTGGGACAGTGCAACTTCCCAAAGAAGTAGCACCTTACACGGTTAACATCGACCAGGGACAGCTTGATCGGGCTCAGACTCTGCTCAAGCTATCCCCCATACCGGGAGAATGCTACGAGAATTCACTCCCCGACGGCAGCCGGAAGCTGGGGCTGAGAAGAGAATGGCTGGTGGAGGCTAAGCGTGTTTGGGAAGAGGAATTCAGCTGGTAACCAACCTCTCCTCTTTCTTTTCCCACTTGCGAGCACCTGTCTTGACAGTATCTTAGGAGAGCAGTCGAATCCCAGATTAACAGTTTCCCCAACTTCACCGCTTCAGTGCCCGTCAACGAACAAGGAGAACAGATCAACGTTCAATTCCTCGGAATCTTCAGCCAGAACCCCAACGCTGTGCCAGTCGTCTTTCTTCACGGATGGCCTGGCTCCATCTTGGAGTTTCTTCCCCTCTTCAGCCTTCTAAGAGAAAAGTACCCGGATCCTGGTCGGTTACGGTTCCACCTGATTGCGCCCTCTCTACCTGGCTTTGGCTTCTCCGACCAGTTTCCCAATGACAGAAACTACGGCATGGAGGATGTCGCCTTCGTCGTTGACTCGCTCATGGTTGGCACCCTTGGCCTCAAGAACTATGTAGTTCAAGGTGGCGACATCGGGTCACGCATTGCACGCGTTCTCGGCAACCGATGTGAGCAGTGCAGTGCCGTGCTCGTCAACTACAGCCCTGTTCCGCCGCCAGAAAGCTTTGACTTCACAACACTGAGCGAGAAAGACAAAAGGGGATTGGAAAGAGGTGACTGGTTCCGCAACGATGGATCTGCCTACGCCATGATGGCCGCCTCCAGACCAGGAACACTAGGATTGGCCTTGTCCGCCAGCCCTCTTGCGTTGCTGGCCTGGATAGGAGAAAAGTACCTCGACTGGACCGATCCCCTTTCCTTTACCCAAGACCAGACACTACCCAGCGGAGCTCGGTACTCGAGAAAGTTGATGAATGAAATCATTGCCAGCGTGGCACTCTACTGGCTCACCGGCAAGATCCACACCAGCTTCTACTCCTACCGGGAGGCGTTTGCCCTCAACGGCCGGGCCCCGCCATCAAGCAACGCGCAGTTCCCGGTCATGGCGCCGAAAAAGGTGGGCATGATGTGGTTCCCGTATGAGGTCATCCCTACCCCAAGAGCATGGATAGAGAAGTACTCCAACCTGGTCTTTTGGAGGGAGGAGGAAGTAGGAGGGCACTTTGCACAGTTGGAGCAACCTGAGGTTCTGGCTAAAGGGTTGGAGGATTTCATCAAGGTTTTGCAGGAGAAATGAGAGCATCTTGATCTTTTATTCCTCTTATATGTACATCATTGTTGTCTGGTGTTGTTTTGATACTAGGAAACAAACAGCTTCCACCGTTCAGACCCGAATAGTAACAGCAAAAACACCCTGTCCACCGCCGACATACGCAACGTTTCTGTCCCTGTCTGTCCGCCCAAAAGCACAGCTCGTGCTGCCCGTCACGGTCCCCACGCTCACGGGGCTGGGTCTGGCAGCCGTCGGGTCAACCTCGACCAGGGAGTTCCTGCTGTTGGTTGTGACATAAATCTTGCCGTTGGGGCCGAAGCAGAGGTCATCGCCCATGAGGTTGGTCCAGAGGGTGGTCTGGGCGCCCGTGCTCTTGGCCGTGACGGGGTCGAGGGGGATCTTGTGAAACGAGTTGCGGAATATGTTGGTGTACCACAGCGTCCCGTTGGCGTAGCGGATGCCGTCGATGCCGAAGGGAATGCCGCCTGATGGGGCCATGGTCGGGTCGCGGGCAACTTCGGAGTAGACGCCCGTGTTCACGTCGATCTTGTAGACGTTGCCGCGACCGGCGTCGGCGACGAGGACGGTCGAGTTGTCAAAGTAGGCCAGGCCGTTGAGATTCTGGGCTTCGGTGATGGTCTTGATGAGGGTGGAGCGGGGGGTGCCGGAGGAGAAGTCGACCTTGTAGATGGACTTGCCGCCGCCGATGACAGCGAACTGGTCGGGCTGGTACTCGGCGATTCCTGAGAGCCCGTTGGTGCCGGAGACGGAGAGGGCGGTGGAGGATGTCTTGGCTACGGGGTCGACCGAGTAGAGGGTTGCACTGTTCATGTTGGTGGCCAGGATGAGGCCGTTGGAACGGACGGCGACATTCTCGATCGAGTTGATGCGGACAACCTGCTGAGCGGCCTGTCGTGGGGTGATTGGGCTTGCTGAGCCGAGGCTGGCGCTGGCCAACAGGGAGACAAGAGCTACTTGGGACAGCATCGTGATGGATGGTTTCTCACAGGGAGGGTCAAAAATCTGAGCTTGATGGAGAGGAGGACAGGTCACAAAAGGTCAATCTCGGCAGCGGTGAGTCCCTTCAAATAGCTACATTCCAGTCCAGCAAGCTATCCCAAACATAACCCCTCAGATCATCAGCCTAGTCCCCTGGAGAAGCGAGGAGGAGGACCGGAAGGGCCCGGTATAAATGGGTCTTGGCACGTATTTTCCAATTGCGGCTCGCGGGTACGTTGATCGACAATTATTCCTCGGACGCAGCCTAAATGACGAACTCGACAGAGTCTGGGGTAGGCAATCTGGCTAATCCCGACACCACCAATTATCACCAGCCGCAGCTGACGTCCTCCGTCCGAGGCTTGTTTGTGCTTGTTTCTGCTCGTTTGTTGCTTGTTTATATGCGGTGTCTACTAATGCGGTCCGATCAGGGATGCATGTTTCCATTCATGACTAAACAAGCTTTCGTCAACAAATCTCGGTGGTTCTGTGAGTTTGTACATATGATATTCTTGACTGGGATGTGTAAGCCGGGCAGTCAACAGTGTTGGTATGACTAAAGGTCTCAAGGAGCACATCGAGATAAAACACAAGCTGTATCAGGACTGTAGAGTCGGACATGGATAAGAATGTATGCCTCGGCCAAAAAGAATATCTCTATAGCAAAAACAAATCCACACGTGAACAGCAAAAGAATAGACAATTGGACGAGTTGGGAATCGAACCCAAGACCTTTCGCATGAGATGCTGTTGCAAAGCGAACGCGCTACCAATTGCGCCACACGCCCGATCTGATATCAGGAGATCTGATATCAGGAGATCTGATGAGGTTAGGAATGCTGGACGAGCTGGGAATCGAACCCAGGACCTTTCGCATACAGGGGAGTATGCTAAGCGAACGCTCTACCAACTGAGCCACACGCCCTCAATAACCTTGAATGGATGATGATCCTGGTCAGAAGACGTAGTTTTGTTTGGATTCATTTATGCTACGTAGTCTTGGATTCAGAACGACAAGACTGTGAGAGTATAGTGTAAAATCACTTCAATGAATTGACGAAGCTCGGCGCAGTGGTTGGAATTCAGCCTTGCCATAAAAAGACATCATGGATTCTGTTTCCGGTACAACTGATTGCGAAGTGGTTCCTTGCATTGCTTGTTTCATTTGGCATGACTGTTCCGCACCCAAATCAAGATCTGCCACAGAGAGGATTGAGAACTATCACATCCGAGATTTACTATCCGGTCCGGAGCCCGTGGTGACGTCGCATAGAAGACAAGGCATGATACCTGTCCGCCCACAGCCTTGTATGTATATACAGCACGAAACATGCACACGGCCCCGTCTAATTGTTTATTTGGCTGCCTAAAGCTTAGCTATCGTTTATCATATCCGGGACTAGTCACGCCTCTCCTTGTGCCATTAGACAGCTCTATTAATCCTTCATCCCAACTTTCAAAAGTCGGCCCCCACGGGGAAAGGGGAAAACGGCACTTGTGTTTCTGGAGCGTTGCACAATGCGGATGGATTGTCCCGAGAATCCCTCGGGAGCTTTTTAGATCTCGGTGACTCGAAGGTTTTATTTTTGTTGTGTTGCCATTGCATCATAGGCTGCGTGCGTGGTAATGGATTCAAGGCAATTCATGAGAAAGGTCCTCCATTATGAAGGATGACTCGGTGTGCGGAAACCTTGCGCTTTGCAGAATGATTGATATCAGTTGTTGATATACGGGCTGCATGGTTTAGTGAGACAAATACAAACCAGTCCTTTTTACTGTGACTCAGGCGAGGCCAGTGTTCAATGGGGAGATGGATTCCAATACCACCCACACAGGGACGTCCTCCGAAGCTAGGTCGATCCCACGGCCAGAAAGTAACGGCCCGGAACTTTCCTGGTGCATTGTAAGATACCTGTAGATCGTAGACATATACTCTTTTTGCTGGTAGCAAAAGGAAGGTGGATGACAAAGCCAGAGCCGAGAGGAGGCTCGGTAAATGTCGTACGACAGCAAATAAAAAGATCAGACGAAAGATGAGGACGAAACAATGTTTTCACCTCATCACCTGCCAGTATTACTCGAGGTGGCGTTTAGGCCTGATTGTGAGGTTTGCATGCAGGTGGCCCGGAGGCTAGGGATCACGCACGACCGAGACCCGTGGCCGCCGACAACTGAAAGCCGAAAATACCAGGCCTCGAAATGCGGCGATACTGGATATGTGGAGTTGAGCGGCAAAGGGGTGGCCAAGGAGAAGGCCGAGATTAAGCTACTGCGGGATTCCCGGCAGGAGACACGTTTTGTACAAGAGACGACGATGTGCCGCAGTGGTGCTGATAAAGCAACTAACGATTGTATCAGCCTTGCATAGTCCTTTTGAAACAGGTACAGCCTTCTTCCCCATATTGTTTTGACATGACGGTCGTACAGCTCCTGGAATCTTACATGCATCCGGCCGAAGGACCGGAATGAGCTCTCGACATAGAGACTAGCAAAGAAGTGAAGGTGGAGAGTGGTTATTTTGAAGGATGATGATTTGGGGGCCGTTCTCTGAAGGCACTGACGTCATGGGCATGCGTGGCTGGATGCTCGCACTCGATGGGAACTTGTTGTTCAACACCGCCCGCCAAAGTCTATGTTTACTGGTGCAAGCAGACCTTTTGCTTTCTGGACATTTGATGACAGGAGCGGGCGGTGATGTCTCTCCCGATGGCCGGGTGATAGAGCTGGAGCTCATCTCTGGGTATGTGGCTGATGGTGTGTTTGACCCCGCCGGTAGTCGGCTGAGACAATGCTTCATTCGAAACATGGTAAGAGCACCGCATCGAAGGATGAAAGCATGGAAGTCAAACTGGCTTCGCCGCATCTCTACCGCTTCACCATTCTGAGCACCGTTCCACTCGGCTGGGAGAAATGAAATCCGTTGTGTGTCGGGGAAGCTGGTCCGGGGCACAGCGGTGCATTCCAGCATGTTGGGTCAGGGGTTGATTGGCCGCCTTGCCAATTTGGGAGTGGCATCGCCAGCATCGACAACTAACACGGCACACCAGTGAACCAACGCCGGCGCTTCGAGGACGAGAGATGCTCCAAGTTTTTTTGTTTTTGTTTTTGTTTTTGTTTTTGTGTAGGTGGCGTGTTCTTGGTGTTCGCTGCGTATTTTGACGAACATATTGCTCTCCAGGAGACCGGCACAACGGCCCAGGGCAAAAGGTTCGGTATGTGGACAAAGTCGGCATTCGTGCAGGTCAGTCAGCCCGGAGATAACTGCTCTGTCTGGTACTACCTGCTCGCTTGTGCGGGACGGGTCCGAAAAACAACGACCGGGCCGAGCAATCTGGTCCGGATCCGGGGGTCGCCCACGGAGGGCCCCCCACCCCATTTTCTTCCATCGCCCGCCGTACCACCAACAAATCGCCCTCGGGGCTTTCATGGGGCCAAAAGCTGTTGGAGTTAATCTTCCATGATTATGAGGGTGACGGGGTTTGGCACGCGATAGGTGTTTGATACCGCCGGTGTTGATGCATGTTGATAGCTTGGCAAACCGTCCCAACGCCGGCTGTTCCCCCGCTACTCCCGAGTGGCGCTCTTGACGCCGCAATATCAAGAATAGCTGACCTCATGGGCAGCTCCGAAACCCTCGTACGAGAGAGTCGGCTTTCCCGGGCGAAGAATATGGAGATCGGTTTCGGAAATATCGATGAATTTATCTGATGCATGCTGATGGCACATTTTCAGCCACTACCCGACTGTGCAAAACTTGACATGAGAAACGTGATGAATGGAGGTTGATTTGTGATCAATAGCAGTATCCGATGTCATTGGAAACAACAGTTGTATTCCCAAGTCTAAGCCAAGATTTGTATCTCTAAACTATATAGAATAACAATGAACAGAATCAAAAGGCCTATGTTGAAGGAAAGTCGCGAATCGCCCATGCTGACATGGACGTGACAAAAATGTGGTATGATACAGAGCTCTCCCTCGCGGGTCACTTCTGTATCGATGCAGTATCTATCTAAAGCCTCTAAATCTCGGTCTATCGTGTATAAGTGCTGATCATAAGAATGCTCCGTGAAAGCCGTCTCGCCATGGAAATGCTGGTCATGTTGTACAAGTTCGTTGCGTCCTGATAGATGGTCAGCAAGATACCTTGAGCTTGTCAATGACAGATTTCAATGTGTGCAGCCAACGTACCATAATCATACAAAGTTCCGTCCCTCTAGAAGTTGACAAACTCGTACAACCTCCTGCAGTCCTCGCAGTCCTCATAGCTGATGACTTTGAAAACCTTGTCGCGGCGACTGTCGAACCGGCATTCACCGTATATGTAGCGAGTGTAGACGGTGCAGGAGTAAGCTTGCCTACGGACTTTGCTCCGGTGCTGGCACGCATAGACGGTTTCCTCCCAGTTGCACATGGTTGCTCGTGTCGTGAGTGACTAGGTATCTACTCCTGTCTCGAAAGTGTGTCGGTGGGGGATGAGGTGTCGATGTTGACGATGGCGCTGGCTCAACGAGTTGAGTGGAGAGCCGAGTTGAGTAAAGAGGGATCTCGATGTGTGTGGTGATACTGGAACAAGTCTGAGAAAGTGATGTGGGCGTCTGATATATATATCTGGTTATGGAGATGCTGTCTTCCAATTCAAGGTAGACTGGCAGGCCCCGGTACGGTTCTCAACTGCTAGCAATACAGTGCTGCTCTTCAAGGAGAGAAATCGAACTACACGGTGGGTGTCGATCTGGCCAACAAATAAGGCGGATTGGTCACGGAAGAGGAGGCTAGACAGGTACAGGTCCACCCCTAGCACCGGGTGGTCATTGTCTAGACAAAGCCTCCCCGATTCACACATGGCGGCCGTGCCTCAGTGAAGAATGCCTTGGAAGCCAAACCAAGATTGGGACGTACCTGACTACGGGTACACGAACTGGTGGTTGAAGACGTGGGATTTCGGCCAAGCACCCGGGCCGCTCGTGGCAGTGGTGGTACATACCACACTCATTTGGGAGCCGACAGGACACTAAATTGGCAGTGACTGTGAGTGAGTGCATCTCAAATCCCTGTTAAAGTAGGGAAAGTACGGCTACCACCTCGCGGCGCAGTTCCTGGAGTGGGAGTGTGGCTTCGCCTCCTTAACAGAAGTCGGTTGGTTTTGATGTGGGAGTACGAGAAGTTTCATTGGTGCATTTTAGTGCGTGGTTGGTTGGTGGCATTAAGCGCGACCTAGCAGGGGGGCCAAGTCTTCTTGAACTGACTGTGTGCTGTGCACTCAACCATGACACAAAGATATGCGCTGGATCCAAATTGACTACATTTATGGAAAAATGGAGTGCAAGATCAAACATGAGACTCGAAACCTGAGGCAAAGCACATCCAGCGAGGCGGACATGTATCTTGAGCAGGTGCTCATAAAAGTATGGAGAGTATCAATGCATGCCCATCGGCCGCTCGTCCTGTGACTCTGGGATTTTGAATTCTGATTCAGTGAACGTAAACCATCCAGTGGCCTGTTGCCAGAAGAACTGCATTCTGCGACGAAATGACGCCTGAGCCAATACAGAAGAATATCATTGAGTCAAAGTGGTAGGAACAATAGAAGCGAATCCACTGCACGAGGCCACCTTTTCAGCCCTATGATCGGCAGCACAGTGGTGATCATATCTGTGCCGTTAGATTGGTCAACATGCGTTCCATTAGATCGGTATCAAGCGTGCAGCCTACCGGATTGCTTTCCCTTGAATTTAACCACCGAGCATCCCGATCTGGGTTCACATGCTTCACTATTGGTGTTTACGTCAAAGTTTGTGTCATGATCGAATCACTTTTGAACTTGGAAGCAAACAACCAGGAGAACACTCGCCCATCTTCGGACTGTTAGTTCATGGCTTTCGAGTCCACCATCGTTTGCCCAACAGGATATGCATTCTCGCACGAGATTGGTTATATCGACTACTTTTCACAATCTCCGAATCACATGTGGCGATCTTCATTCAAACCTGTGAGTTTGCACCATTCTCTACCGATGCCGTTGGCAGTTTTCAACTTTACATTGGCTCGCCAGCGTGTTTAGAACCCGTCATCGGATGCCTACCCCCTTTCTTTCCTGTTGGACCCGACAGATCGGATCACAGGCAAGAGACGACCAGGCCTCCTGTTTGAATTTCTTTGTACGGAATCTCTCTGGCTTCTAGACGACAGGAGACTGACTCAGGGTAGGTATGGCCGCATGTTGGGCCTGCCAGCGGGCGAATCAGTCGGACGGAGAAGTGCGAATATCCAATCATTTCAGAGGCCTTACACCAACGACCAGAGGGCGGTGCGTGCGCGCTATGCCTATTGCAGCATCATATGTCTGGGGCTAGTTGCAAAACCTCCAAGAGGGCTCCAAAAACAAAACTGAAGGCATGTGAATGAGGACCATGAGAAATAATAAAGACGCATATCACACAGAGTGTAAAAGATGTCTTGTTGGTTGGAAAACTCACATGTCTTGCCTGGGCCTGGTTCGTGACTGGACACATTGACTCGGTCGGCATTGTTGGTTGTGGAGGGCGGCCGCCAAGTCGGGACGGGCGATGCGCGGCCTGCGTCCTCACGGGATACGAACCGGTGATCATCGCGGGGAATATTCACCGGGTGCGGAGTGGCTGGCGATCAAATGCAGGTCTGGAAGTTCACCTTCCCTATGCCGTGGGGAAAACTGAAGGGACCAAGTCACACATCAAGGCAGCTTCCCCTTTCTTGCCTGTTCTTGTGTGGCTACCTGGAGCAAGAAGCCAAAGTCAACACGGCATGACATCTTGGAGCTATGACTTGACTTAGGTAATTCTCTAATCTAAGGGAGGTAGCCGATGTTTCTGCTGATTTGTGAGGTCATGGTGTTCTGCCCTGGGTGGCATCCCCTCACCAATTCTGGCTAAACCACAGAGCAGCATTTGCATATGCGATAGTCCTTTGATAATATCCAGCGCGGGGTGATCATAGGAGATATGTAGCATAGGTATTCAAGTCGGCACGGCAGATAGTTCAAGTCGGTAAAGATGACACTGCAGTGAACGGTTATAAATGCTCTTGTAGTAATGTAGCAACGGAAACGTCTACCCGCACGCATTCTCAAGTATGTGGTCGAAATCATGTACCTCCTCGTAAACAAAAAAATCATGATTGCCTCTCGCCTTCTGTTGTCGCTTCTTCTCTCTCTTTCCGGTGTCTTGGGCCGTACGTTATTTTCATTGCCTATTCAACCCCGTACCGAAATAGTTACTCACCGTTAACATCACACTCACAACAGAACGTTGCCAATGGTCCCATCTACGTCAATCTTCCGACCGCTACTCGGAGCTTCAAACCAGCCCCCAGCATACCCCCTCACCATCTGACCCCCTCTTCTTCCCCGCCCCGAAGCCCTACCCATTCTACAACAACGCCATCCTCACCCCCCTCAACCAAACCATCCTCGCAACCACTCAAGTCCGCCCTTTACACACCCATTCCATCATCGACCAAGAGGGCTGCTCAAGCTACACCCGTCTAATCACCAACGACGCCATCTTGGCAGTGCAGATATTCTACGAATCCGCCACCAACACCGGGGGAGTGCCCCTCAGAGTTAAGGAGATTCACACTGTGTACTTCCTTGCTCCGGGGAACAGTACCGAAAAAATTCAGGCCAATGTGAAGAGAGAAACGTGGCCGAGTTTCAGCAGGTCGGATCAAGATGCAAGATCGACCTTGAAGGGGGTATTTGATGCGTATTTGGATGCGAATGGCCCTGTCGCGTGGGCGGGCAGCTGTTCGATGCTTGATTCTGGAAAGGGTGGTGATCTCAGAGCTGGGCAGGGAGATCAGTGTGCGGAGCTGAGGCTGCAATTGAAAGAAGGTCAAAAGATAGAGCAGAGAATGTATGTGATTGACGAGTCTCTTGGCGCGGTGACTGTGTCGGGGGTGGTGGGGGGAAAGGTGGCAGGGTTTGAGGGGAGGGTCGTGAAGGGGAAGTTGGAGTATGTGCACCAGTTTGGTGACTACTGCTCCTGATTGCGTGAGAGCTTGACAGTTTTGGAGACAGTGTGTCAAGTAACTGCCTACGTACCAAGTATAAAACTGGGAAATTCAGGGGTTCAGGGGTTCAGAGGTTCGCGGGTGTGCTGGGGTGCAGAGGAGGTACCGAGACTCGTGAACAATTCAATGTCTCACATTGCCAGCCCGCTTAGTTGACCAAGCAAAGTCTATAGACAAATTCATCGGATGCAGGATAGGCATTACCAACAGTGTTGGTCGGAAGAGGGCGATAAGGGCCCGGAGTTGGTGGTGGACTGCTCGCTGAGAGAGGCATACACCACGGTGGGTGCCTCACGGCCCTATCTGCACGTTTGTAATGGACGAAGGAATATACCGGGTACCTTACAGGACACGGTCAGATTCTGTCTCACGGGTGGGTCGTTCTATTACGTCTCTTTTAGAACTAACCGTTGATATCCGCTCCCTCCTGCACACCATCTCCGGCCTAACTGACCCTGGCTGCCAGCTGCCTGACTTATGCGCGTCATCAGCCCTATAAGGCTTGCCACGCGTCCAGCCACTTCCAGTCATGCCATGCTTTTGCCTTCCTCACACCCGCAACACCCACATGTAAGCCCAACAAGTGCTGTTGGGTCGACCAATTTCCCCTTGATTGCTTGTGATCTGCGGCTGCGTGATAGCTTCCTGTGGGGGCGGTTGGTCCCGCAAATCGGCTTGAGATGACTGGTTTGGCTGTTGGCGATTTATAGACAAGGTACATGCATTACGTAGCTATGTATCTAGGCGGGTGTTGAAGGGATGCTTTCCGTGGAAGGCTATTAAACGGAATCAGGTGTCGTTGGTGCGTCCCAACTAAGACTAGGCATCTAGGCAGTGTAGTCAATGAGCTAAGCTGAGCTAAGCAGGCCCTGGGCTCGCCTCGGCTTACTTACTTTAACTCACTACTTAGCTTAGGATTATTTACTACTTGTGACGAACCCCTGTACAGAACCTCTGAAAGGGATACTGGTTGAAGGCTACTTCTGACAATTGGTTCGGTGCGGCTAAACAGCGCACAACAAGATGTCTCAATGTAAACACAAGATACCGTGAATACAAGCTGTGAATTGCATACTGCGGAACTGTCCATCTACACCAGCCAGTTCCTCCGTATATATAGACCTTAACCTCCAAGTACCTCCGTACCTGGATCTATCTATTCTTTCCTAGATCCCATGGATCTAGCTTCCAACTCCTAGATCCCCTAGTCCGTGTTATTCCCTGCTCCACAGGCCCCACTTATCCGTCGCTCGTTCTCACTGGCCCGAGCGACCCCGCTTCTTCTGAACCGTGACACTACTCGCTTTAAATTATAATATTAGTAATCTTCTTAGACGTAATGATTTTGGCTCGATTTAGTAAAATAAATATTAATTTCTTAACTATTTATAGTAATTTAATAGTATGAAAAATAAATAATAAAAAACCTTTATAATTTAAAGTCCTTTTAAAAGCACTCATAATAATATAAATATTTTATTATATAAACCGTTTTCTTTATTTAACCTATATCATTAAAAGCTATATATAAATTTAATTTTATAAAGTAACGTACATTATAAGCGAGTGAGCCATATAAGCAAGTGAGCCACTTTTTACTACCCTACTATAATTACCCTTAATTGTAACACACTAACATTAGGAACTAACTACAATTACATTAGAAACAGCTGAATCAGATGATTCTGCAGCCTCTTGGCAAGTGCGTGTATTATGGCTAGGCTAACCGCACACACCATAGCACCGAACCTTCGTACGAGCCCCCCCTACATTACTACTATCTAGCTACATTTCTTACACTCCTTCCCCATCCACGGCCTTCTAATCTAGTAATTCCTATACCTTTTATACAGTAAATAACTCTCCAAGTTCCACGCGTATTTTTTTTTAGCTCTCCAGCATTTACTTAGTGCCTCATTAGCCTTACTAAACGAAGAGACCTCTGCCTGTAAGAAAGCTACTCAGTGCATTACAGCCGTTATACTTTTAGTAAGCTAGTCCATTATAATTAATATTAAAGTCGGGGAATTATTTTAATAATTAATAATACGAATCTTAATAAGTGTTAATTATAAGTTAATTTCTCGGGGGTTTTATAGTATATAAAATACCTAAGGTTATAGAGTGCCGGGCCGTAAATTCGGGGGTATTAACGTATAAAGCTTTATATTTAATTTAAAAAAAATATTTTTTTTAGATCGTATAGCGTAAAGCTAGTACTGATAAAGTTACCCCGTATATCCTTCTCTATTATAGAGGCAAAAAAGGCTTTCTGGAAAGTATAGAGAAATTCGAGCTTATTAATATAATTAATATATATACGTATTAAGTTTTTGATTTAGTAACCGTATACCTACTTTAGTAGCCTAAAGTAGCCGATATTAAGTGGCTAAAGGTAGTAGGAAGAATATAGAGGTATATAAAGTATAATAATATTATTTTACTAATAATAACGTTCGAATTTAATTAAGTAATAACTCTCGTAGCCGTCGAGGATTAATAATTAGTATTTGCCTTTTATGCGGGACGCTATATAATAGTCGAAGTATTTAATTTAATTTAAACTTATTATATTAATAGTTTAACTATTATCGGTAATTACGATACGTTAGGTAAATAATAAGTTATACTCGGTATATTAATTAGTAAAGTAGTATTATATAATTAAAATAATAAAAGGAGAGATAGCTTAGCCGAAGGTATTAACTCCCTAGATTATTATTACTTATTCGCGGTTATTAAGCTAAGCTAGTTTTACTTTACTAAAGCTATTTAAAATCGTAACTATTATACTTACGAAAATAATATTTATTATAAACCTAATTTCGTCGAAATTATAAATATCGTTATTTATAATACCGTACTTAACTTTAATATTCCGTATAAACGTAAACTACTTAGCTATAACCTTTAGATCCTCGCATTTAGCCTTTTAGTAATTATATTTATGCGTAAAGTACGTACGGAGCTATGGCTAACGTTTAACGAAGTTATGTGCTTAGAGCTTACTAATAGGGGGCGCGTCGCGTACGCGTAGTAGTTAGTTAGCTATATTTTCTACACTACGTAATTTTAGTGGAAAAGCTCGCGTATATAGCTTAATAATATATTAAATAATAGCATCCTCTTCTGATTAACTAAGCTTATTCGAATTAGGCGTAGTATCGCGCCGTATAAGCTTGCTAGCGCGTCGCTGCAAAAGAGTTATACGATTAATATTGTAGATCTTAGTAGCGGCCCGTACACTTAGATTTTCGTCATTTTGAAAAGCTTCAAAGGCTAAGTTTACCCTAGCTTCGTATAAAGTGGCAGATATAGTTGGTTATTGTCGAGTGGTATGTTGTAGGTAGAGGGTCGCGTCGCGTCAAAAAAGTAGCTCACTCGCTTATATAGCTCACTCGCTTATATAGCTCACTCGCTTATAATGTACGTTAAGCTCTTTATTTCCGAAGATATTTATTAAAAAAATAATAAATCTGTAATTATATTAAAAAACTATAAAAGTTTACCGAAGGTTACGCCCTATATAGGCCTGTAAGCCCTATATTTACATGTAATTACAGTGCTCGCAACAGCGAAAGACTTAATACCTAGTACCTAAGTCTATATATACAAAGGAACTAGCTAGGTTGTAGATAGTTCCGCAGTATGCAATACAAGTCACAATCGTTGGTATCTTGACTATTGTGATTGAGACAAGCTATTGTTGTATACTGTTTAGCTGTACCGAACCAGGATTGTTCAGAAGTGCTTCCTTTTCAGAGGTTCTAGATAGAGGTTCGTCACAGAGGACCTCACAGGGCCTCGCACACCACAACGGGTAACGCAACTAGTGAAATGGTAAGAAAACACACAAAACAACTATAACACCACAAATATACCGTCAACAGGTCCCTGAATGAACACACCTGCGTGACAGTGACTCGCTCGCAGGCCGCACTTCACGCAGGACAAAGAAAAGACACTATGGGCTCGCAGGCCACATAATAAGCACCAGATTGACCTGATCAGAGGGTCAGAATTGCCTGCACGCGTGCAAGGCACAAAATATGAAGAAATAAAGGTCGATGTCTTGTCTAAAATAGAATGTGAGAAGCAGACAGCTTATATACATGACCCCTGTACCCCCCGAATCCTCCGAGAGCCCCACTTCCTCACTCATACCCTCAGGCCTGTGGCAGCACCCCAAACCATTAGCTTAGGCTAATAAATAGAGGGCTCGGCTCAGCTCAGTTCACCATTAATTAAGCTTAGCTAAATTTAGCTCGCCCTATTATCTACAATGCATCTAGGTACCTAGCGACACTTACAATCGGATGGAACCGCAACACCACCTTGTTCTTTGTAAAATGTACGGTGGTTTGAGTGAAACTTATATAGGTAGATATGTGAGAAAAGTCAGTAACTTGACCGGTCAAACTCGTGGATACCTATTTGCCTCTTCAAATCAACACGAAGCTTCCCGTCACTGACAACCTCTTAGCATTCACTTTCAGACTATGTGCCCCTTCTGTACATGTATTGACGTTCAATGAAGCTGAGCTACTGTATCTTGATTTCGTATCATGATTCTACACTGTTTTAGAGGGCGGAATGCGATGGTGTCCACACAGATAAGAACTCATGTCACAGTTAACCCAACAGCAGGCCGCGCCACATGTGGGGCGCAGGACGTCCCCAGCCAATCATTAGGGAAGTCAGGAAACAGCCAATCAGGGTTGGACGAAAGTGCTATGGCGCCAAGACTCACGAGCACTCTGCAGGATGCAAGATGCTAGGGATGATCGGAGGCATAGCACGACGAGCACATCGCAGGATGCAATGTGCTAAGGGTGATCGGGGCCGTAGCAGGGCGAGCACCTTAAGGTCCCGAGGTCTATATATACGGAGGAACTGGCTGGTGTAGATAGACAGTTCCGCAGTATGCAATCACAGCTTGTATTCACGGTATCTTGTGTTTACATTGAGACATCTTGTTGTGCGCTGTTTAGCCGCATCGAACCAGGATTATTCAGAAGTGCCTTCGACCAGTATCCCTTTCAGAGGTTCTGGATAGGGGTTCGTCACAACTCATAGCTCTACAACGAGAACAATGACGCGACATTTATCCTACATAAGCTGCCCGTGAGAGCTATAATCTAGGTACCTAAATAGACTTTTCTTGAGGACCTTGATGACCAGAAAAAGCGCCGTAACAGGAAGACATTGAAAATCTAGATGAAGTGAAAATCGCTCAAAATACCAGTCGCCCCACTAAAAATAGAAAAAATAGGAAACAAGCGCAGAGAAGGATATTGAAAATCAATCAACCGTCGAGGGTCGACTCTTTTCTTCCAGCCGTCTGGCCATGAGACGCGAACAGAAAAGTTTCACTCGCCCTGCTTCGAGGAGTCTGACAAGACCTCAGGTTCTTCCTCCGAGGAGGCAGAAGACCGTTGATCATCTTCTCCCCACGAATCGTGCTCCAAGGTTGACTGAGATGCCGGGCTGTTCGTGCCTGAGCTAGCCCATGCTTGGTCTACCAATCCATAGAAACCAAGACCTCCATATACATGACCCGAACACGGCTCGCCAAGAACATCCCGGAACGAATCTAAATCGGTGTTATCGAGAGAGGGGTAGATGTTTGGACGTGGGAGCTCTTCTTGGCCCTGGATCGCGCTATTCTGTAAGGCAAATCTGTGCATATCCTTGCGAAGGGTGGCAAGAGTGGTGGTTCCAAGGCCTGAAACTGAGTCTACCCCAAGAAGGTGATGGTATAGAGCCCCCAGACCAGCTGCCCACATCTTGATAATATGCTCATCCCCCGTTTCACGATGCAGATGAGGATTTGCAGTCTTGATCTGAACAATGCGGGTTGTCTGGGAAGCATTGGGCAGATTCGCGGATGGGATCTTGTTTCTCAGGAGCGGCTCAATGTACTGAAACGGCTCGATGGCATACCCGTTTGCCATCCTCATCTTCAGCGCCATCTCCATGGTCATGGCGTGCTCCCCAGCGTTACCCGTCGTGATGAACTCGTCTTGCTGTCCCGCTTTCGCAAACAGCCTGTTTAGAAACGAGTTGATGATGCGAGAACTTCGTCCTTGTTGGACGAACTCGATCCGACCAGTGCTCGCGCTGTATTTGGGTTTGCTAGCCCATGAGATGCGGACCATAACATCTTCGCGATCTGTACCACTTTTGGCTGCAGAGCGTTGTGCTAAAGCAAACCCACCAGCGTACGCCTTGCAGTATTCTACCACGGAGCCCGGAATGCGATTATCGGCGTCGATGAAGCCGATGTATTGGTGGTGTGGGAAATAGGACTTGGCCATGGCAATGCCCAAATACATCCCCTCCCCTTTCCCGTTTCGTATTCTCCCGGAAGCTGTATCTAGGATCTCGGGGACTCCTGCTTCCTTAAACGCCATTGCGGCGCCGGGATATTGCTGGTGTACAAAACACCCCTCCCTACCCCAAGCACAGAATCCTGCCAGCATTCTTTCTTGAGCCTCCCAACCGTTCTCTCCGTGCTGGTGAGAACAGTTCGACACCAAGATCACCGCGCAGCGGCTCGGGATGCCTGCGATCACCCCCCTGATGACGTCGACCGGCTCATCTTTGCAAGGCACGACAATGACCAATTTTTCGAGGATCCGGTCTAGCTCGTCTGGAAATACGGCCACGGTACTTTCCGCATCGTGATCAGGATCCTGGTTGTGTTGGGGCCGCCTTTGTGACTGATGCCCCGTCCTACCCAAACCGGACAGTTCCGATGCGCCATAGAGGCGGTTGTCCCTGTTGGTTGGTCGCGGCTCCAGTTCGACCACCTCCATCTGGGGCATAATGCACAGCGGGCCGAACGGCCGACTCCCGAGTGGTAGGGTGTAGCGCATTGTGGGTTGATGTCATTGATGTGTGGCTCGAACGTTTGTCATCGATCGTGAATCGAAGTTGTATTTCCAGAAACGAAGAAGTGTTGTCCGGGGCCGAGAAGATATACCGCTGGATAGGTAGTTTAAGAAGAAAAACAGATGGTCTGGCTGGAGGTCAGTCAGTCTTTAAAGAAAAAGATTGTCCAGGCTGGTGAAAGGGCTGTCTTGAATGGTACACCGGCCGGTAACACATACGTCGGTTGAGCAGTGCTTCCGCAACAAGGTCCGAGGGGTGACGCAATTTGATACCGCTTCCGAGCACATTGTCGAAGATATATATACACACCACCCAGGAAAGCGTCGGCTTGCGAATGAAGCAATTCCAAAAGCTCACCGAACCTGGTTTGTGCACATGGGCCAACGAAAAGATCACGAGTAGTTTCTCACGGGTCTGCGAGCACGCGGCGCAACAATGAGCGGGCCTGGAAAAGTTCAGAAGAAACACTCGGCTGGGTTGATTAGCAGGGGAATCGTGTGGTCATTGTGGGTTGGTTGTACAGAACCACCAGACAACCACTATGGAGCTACGGACAGCGAAACCGACTCCAAGTGCGTGCAGGATTGCGGGGTGCATAATGGACCCAAGCTAGTTTCACACGGACATCTTGGTCATCATCATGGTCGCACACACGCGGTAAGATGGAGGGGGAGGGGTCCATGAGGCTATGTATATTTTGGACCCGAGGGCTTGGTTCATCAGACCGATCCCGGCCCATAAAATAAATACTTGCCCCTGAAGAAGCAGAGCCTCTCTTGTGATTGGCATTAGCTCTGCTGGGCTTGCGTTTCTAGTTAGCTTGCTTACTCCGACGCCCCGGAAAAAGGACAGCTAACGAATACGACAGGCATGTACACCAACAGCCACGGCCGTCACATCTGCCAGTGTCTCACAAACTCCTCCCTATCACTAGCAGAACATCACGACGTCGAAAGTCGGATAATTCCTATCTGGGACGTGTTGAGTTAAGGTGGCCACTAACGCCATGTTACCTAGTCAGGGGTCGATAGTAAGCTGCTGAGACGCTGTTGGCACATAGTCTCGCTCCCATCTGATCCACCTTCCTGCTTGGACATGCTATTCCCGGTTTCTTCTGAAAAAATATCAAGAAAAAGCAGTGGCTAATTTCCTAACCCTTGGGGCAATGAATGACGTGCTACACAGGCCCGCCTGGCAACTAGCACACGAGCTCAGCTGCCCTGGACTTCCTTAGCTTGCGTTTGGCGCCACTTTTCTTTGCAACAGATGAGACATCTAGAAGTGAGTGGCACCTCCAGCTATCAAGGTACCTGTATACCTGACCCATGGTCTGTCAGGTGCATGTTGCAAGCTGACTAGTATTGAAGCTTGGATAGTTACACTAGATAGCCTGGAGTACCGAAAGTAGGTCATCTTGGCGAAGCCCTTGCTGAGTCTCGCCTGTCACACAACATAGAAAAAATATAGGCGTGCTCGGTACATGCCTACCTATGATCTGATTCCAAGCAGGAAGTGACTATGTGCGTCTGATTGCATATAACAGTGTCACTAGACCTTGAATTGCCGTGACTGAATGTGCGAAGCGACATGGTCAGGAGACCCCCAACGGTTCGCACTGGCCGTCTGGGATCCTCTTGTTTTGTTTATGGTCGATGGGTGGAGATTGAAAAGGCCCGCCTATCGCGCTCCCAAGACTCAGGCTGGGACACAGACGCACACTTGCAGTTCTACAAAGACAGCCCGGGCAATTATCGTGGTATAAGTGTAGGTGGCTGGCACTAGTTCCAGAAGGATGTGCAAGTTCTGACGTATTGGCGCGCATGTATTTCCAACCGGGCCGCGCGCAGCTAGCCGTTCAACCGACAACAATGTTAGTTGGTTTCTGTTCCCGGCCGATCGTTCGAAGATGTATCTTGAAGACACATCACGGCAACCCTCCATAGGTATACATGGTCATCTAGATCCCCAGGCCTTTCGAGCGTAACCTCATCACCTGAGCTTTGATCACTAAACAGGAACTAGAGTTAGCTAGTTATAACATAGCTGCCCATTATGCTTGCTTACAATCGTATCTTGGCCGTAACAACAGGAGAGAAGGCAAGAGGCCATATCTTTCTGATGTCGTTACAAGTCAACAGCCAACGAGATGGCGTCTTTTCACGTGCACTGGCTGGTATGCCGGTTGGGCACATAATCACTATCAGCCCCCGAAAGACCCGAAAAGCAGCGCTGTTCGGGCAAGCTCCAGGCTCCAATATTGGTCGGCAGCAGCAGCGCCCCAAATCTGCATTTACCGTCGGCATTTCTTGGCCATCCCCTCGTTATCTCACATAGCGCGGTAGTTCTCGTCACATTTGTTGCCCGAGCTGCCGGAACCGCAAGCGGGTCTTTCCACCCACACGAACTGCAGTGAGCAGTCCTTATCACACCCGACTCTCCACACCCCCGCAAGACGTACCGGACTCTACTACGTACGGTAGGTGATTTTGGGCTTTGCGAGAGCGAAGAGAGCCGACGTGCTGCGCTACCCACCTAACCCAGAAGGTCTTTTCATGGCGGGAAGCTCAGTTAGGAAAACCCGTGTGCTGACATCTCCCGAATTCGTCAGACCATTTCGTCACAACTAGAGAAATGACAGCGAGGGACATGGCTGCCGAGTCCGAGATCTGCGATGGCTGAGGTGAGGCAAACACGATGCCTGGATAAGGTACCTTACTGTTGGTGATACACGAAAACAATCCCGCATTTGAGCCTTCAAGACCTTTCGAGAAAGTTTAGCAAGCCTTGTTTCTCGACCCTACACCCCTGAATCTGAAGACTTTCTGCGCAGACTGCAGCCCATCACATTGTACACACACAGTGGCACATAGGTGCACACGTGTCGTTGGATCGAATCGGCACATGCACGCACATACGCACTGACAGTCTTCGCTACCAACCCACATGGAGGTCTGGTGTCTCAGTCTGTTCTTGGCTGGGACATTTCCTGAGGAATTGCGAGCTGGGAATGACGCCACCAAATGCCCCGTTTGTTTCCGCGCCAAGACATTGGCAAGACATTCATTCCCTTGGTGTCTTGAAGGAACAAAATGTGCCGATATCATTCATCCCGATCAGCATCGGCAACCACTAGTCTTGTACGAAAGAAATCGGGTTCAGAAAGATGATTCGACAATATCTTCCACACGTCCGGACGTATGGCATATTCCTGCGCCCGGTTGTGAGCAAGCCTTCAACAACTTGCTCACCGACTTGACCGGTGGCCAGTCACCGTCGCACAGGTCACGACATCACAGAGCCAAAGAGTGTCCTTGAATGGTCGACTAATACAAACCAAGGCGTCTGTTCTTGAGCGGTGTATTATATCGTTCCCGAGATATTGACTCCCTGGAGACGTAGCGTAGTAGAATGTTGTTGGGGGTCATTGACTCGAGTCTGATATCGGCATGGAATACCTAGTACCAAGCAGTAAAATCCAATGGTGGCTTCCGGCCTCGCTATCTATTTCCTGACCTTGAAATTCTCTACTAGGCAACTAGGTACCTTATCATGCACATGATTGTGTGGTCAGGTTGGAGCCCAGGGAAATGCATATCGAAGCGAGAGATTGGACCTTCACAGTAACAGATAGATTGATTTCAAAGTATAGAAGTACCTACTGTACCTAATCTTCGATATGAATCGGGCCTTAAAACGTATGCTAAACTCTGAAGCTCTTACAGGTCTGAAAGAGGTCTGGAAAAGGTCTGTAACAGCCTGGCTCACTGTCAACTGCCCGCTTGAAGGTGACTGTACGCCAAAGATAAGGACCTCGAACTAGCGAGAAAATAATTAAGCGTTCCTATGCTGAGTGGCCCACCCTCCTTCTTAATAAGAACCAAGTGAACAGGAGATCGGAGTGCTGGGATTATGCTAAGGATTTGATGTCCAGGGCCGAGTAGTGGTAACACTCATGACAAGCTATTCTGGCACCATCGTGGCCGAATGTGGTACATCTTTTAAGTTGCTGATTCAGAACAAAGTCTCTCCGCTATTCAATATAACGTAAAGTACTATGTACAAACAAATATGGAGTAGGTAGGTATCTTTATCATACTTGATGTTGCTCTGCATTTCTTCTCGTCTGTGCGCACCAGGACACTACCGGCCCTTGAGGTCTTCAAAGTAAAGCCAATGACACCCTCGCAGCCAGCCCTACTTTGAATCCCTTTCAGGGCGTCCGGTATTCTTCAGTGTAATTGCAGTGCTGTCTTCCTTTCTTACCTACCTTTCTTTGCTCAGACAAGCTCGCCCAAGATCTCACATGGTCTTGACAGGTACCGCCAGCATTAATTCAGCAACACCACATCGCAAAGAGTGTAAATAAACCATCCATCATGTTGCTTCATCACTCTTTCCTAAGGTTATTTCGCGGCTGCCTAGAAATTCCCCAACCACCCTCATCAGCAGAAAGCTCTTCAACGCCCCTGATAACCGAGCGGCCCCAACCACACCCTCAATCCAGGACTCAATGTAGCCAAGTGGCTGGCTATCACCGCAACTCAACCAAGAGTCCAAACGAGCTCTTATCCGGCCCTCCATGGATGACCTCGGCGCTATTGATGGTGTCAAAATCCTTTCCCGAAGTCGGAACACAGCGTCACAGATCCGCTACCCTTCCGTCGGTTTCCGACAACATCTTGTCGGAAAGGGTGCAGTGCCTTAGTCAGAGTTATGCGGTCTTGTGTGTTATCAGATGTGATACTGGCTGCATACCCGTCATCCTTTCTTGTTGGTTCTGATGCCATTTCACTCTGATCCACCATCGGGAGTGTGACCCTCTACCTGTGTTCCCTGCAGCGGCCAACAGAAACAGTCGGGATAGTGCAGCCGAAAATCTTGAGCTTTTCGTAGAAAAGGTTGTTATCAATAAGGAAAGTTCTAAATATGCAGGGGCTTTCTGACAGGTACATATCTTGATTGACACATGCAACGGTGTGCAACATGACCTTGACTGGCAAAATGAATCCCTCCAAGGTACCCGAAGAAATCCCTGGAAGCTACCGAGTACATCGAGTGACCGATAAACTCGCACACCACTCGAGTACGCATGTATTGCAGGTAAGGAGACACAAAAGCACGGCATTGAGAAAGGCTCGCGGGCAAGGGAAGCTCTCAACAACACTACAAAAGCCACGGGTCGCGGCGTTGTGTTTATGAGTCATCACCAGCAGGATCAGAAACCAGCGACTGAAACACGAAGCAGGTAAAAGTCCTATGAGATAGAGACTCGGCTTGTCGATTATGTATACAGACCTCAAGGTACTTGAATGGCTCTGATTATCTTTTACCATTCGAAGTACCTTTTGAGAGCTACATAAGGTACCGTCTCTTCTTTTCACCAATTGTCGGGGAGGTACATATAGCCACCCTGAGGAAGCCCTGATTAGAAGAAGGAATCTGAAGTTGAAGAAGCAAAAATACAAAATTATACAGACACAGCACCTCCATCCAAAGGACTGAGCGTAGATAAAATAACCCGACACCGCATTCACCTGGGTATTTTTCTCATTAATTCGCAGAAAATACCCGATTCAGGCCATACAGTCTTCACACCTTGAGCCTTCCAGTTAAGGTGGTGCTCGAGCCTCACACTGAAGGGACCAACAAGTTCTGGTTCTCCTAAAATAGGAGGGCATTGACATGATTCTGAACCGATGCGCTACTGGAATGGGAATACCAAGACTAGCGTTAACACCGAACTGTTACTCCCGAGGTGTTCAAGCTCCCAAGTCACAGCACACCAGCGTGTTTCTATTTTGGGATATCGTAAGTGTAATCTGGGTGCTCCAGGCGCGAGACTTTCGAAACTCAACTTGATATAAAAGCAGAAGCTGAATGTTGTTCGATACCGTACCTAGGGAGTGTTGAACCTGAACCATCAGCAAGGCTGGGGAATGGCGCATCGGAAGATGTTGCTTCCGGCGTTAAGAACTGTCAAGAGAATCTGCATCACAAACCATCAGTGGGGTGTTGACCGCCATACTTTAGTGACACATCACCTGCCCAAATAGCGATGCCGCTAGAACAGTTCAGGCGCGAAATAGAAAAAAGCTCTCAGGAAAAGGGGTAATGCCCAGAAGTTGAGAAACGGCGCACTGTCCAAGCGACACGTCGAGGAACACCCGGGCCACGCCCGGCCGGAGCGGCACAGCACACGACCGCCGATGCCATCGGTCATTTCGGCAGCGCCGTAGCGGGCGCGCCCACTCACCAGCGACATGTTTCCACGCGAACCTATGCATGATGCACAGTCCTTTCGCTTCCCTCACACTGCATCCACCCTGTAACAAATCCTCACAAAAACCGGAAGCAATTTCGCCGGTTTTTTTTGTTCCCTATCCCTATTTGACACAAAAAGTTACCCGCCAGTTTGGTTCACCACATTTTAACCCAGAACATCATGTTTCAAAAACCCCCTCCTCCCTTGCTAGCCCAAGAGATCAGCAGGAACAGTACCATACTCGCAAGCTTTGCAGATTTAGGTTTAGCTCCCTCACTCTCCCAAAGTCTTGGTGACCTTTTGTCTTCTCCGAGCCGTCAGACATGCAGTAAAAACAGAAAACAAAACCCCCCCAAAAAGGCGGCGTGGGGGTGGGTGTTTGTGGCTGACCAACAGGGACGATTCCGTTTCGCTTGGTCCCTTGAGGCAGAACAACACCAACAAACATGCCATGCCAGTTGGGAGATGTACACTAAGACAGTTCTAGAAGTAAGCGGTGAGAGCGTGATAGGTAATACCTAACAATACACCTCTGCAGCCTTAATACAAGTCAGCGTGTGACTTACTAACCTAATAGGGTATAAAACACAGACATTTTTCACAAGTACAGGTACTTCCAAATAGGCTATTTTCCTATACAAATCAAAGTACCTATGCTAATAGGGAATGAGTCTACCTTCGGCTTCAATCATCTGTTAAAGCTTTTGGGGCATACTGTGGGCAAGCTCACGAAGCTATCCATAGGGTACTGCTTCTCAGGCTGCTTTAATTACCTTGCGCAGGGCCCTGGGAGTAAGGCTTTAGATATTATATTTAACTTCGATCTAATTTTTCATCCAAAACCACACATTTTTAATAGGGTTCAAATCAAGTAATTTTGCCAGCTAATTTAGAGCTTTAATTCCAAAGCTAGCGATATAAGCCCGGGTTATATAAAACGAGTAAGGCGAGGCATTATTGTATTAGAAAACTACAGAAGTACCTTAAGCGTCTTTTCTTATAATAAACCCTTAAATAATATTAAAATACAGCTTTTATTTGTGGATTTTACAGTGTATCTGAGCCCTATATATTATAGGGCCTCAGAAGCAATATAATGGCTTGGATCAGCAGTGCTTAGGGACCACGGTTGCCGGAACGGAACTCGGCCCCCTGAAGCAATTCGAAGTCCCGGAAAGCCGAACGCTAAAGCTAGTGCCCTGCAGCGGCTAAACGGTAGCGCAACGTAGCCTGTAACGTGGCCTGTAACCTTATTTTAGTTAGCGTACTTAGCGGGCATTCGGGCCCGGGAACGGAGTTATCTTTAGGAAGTAAGTGAAAGACCGACGGCCTATAAAACCTCTGCCTCACACTTTATTTACTGTGATATTTCTTAGTCTATAAGGTTCAATTAATATACTAGTTTACTACACTTATTAGTGCCTCATAAGCCTATGTAATAGTAATTCTCTTTTATATATTATAAGGCGCCGCCCCTATAATCTACCTTCCTTTAGTGCTCTAATAACTGTCGAATGCTGCAGTTAAAGTCTTCTTCGCTCTTAGTGTACCGCGCCGATAGCTATTTAAGCCTATATTTTATAGGCTTCAATAGCACCTATTTTAAATAAATAATAATAATTTACTCCCGCTATTACTAAGCTTCTG
>NW_001914848.1:364453-432861 GCF_000226545.1 Podospora anserina S mat+
AACCACAACACTACAAATATACCCTCAACAAGTCTCAGAATAAAAACACCTGCGTGACAGTAACTCGCTCGCAGGCCGCACTTCACGTAAGACAAAGAAAAGACACTATAGGCTCGCAGGCCACATAATAAGCACCGGATTGGCCTAATTAGAGGGCCAGAATTGCCTGCACGCGTGCAAGGCACAAAATATAAAGAAAAGAATGAAAGTCAATGTCCTGTCTAAAATAGAATATCCGAAGCAGACCGCTTATATATATGACCCCTGAACCCCTGAGTCCTTTAAGAGCCCCGCTTCCTTACTTATACTCTTAGGCCTGTGGCCGTACCCCAAACTAATAGTAGCCCTGTATGCCTTTAAAGGTCCTTTGTAAAGAATATTCTTAAGGGATCTAAGCCGGGAAGTTCCACTACTACTTATAGCAATATTGCCCACTATAATATTAATTTGTAAAGCAGTAAGTAGGGCATTTAGTAGTACCTATATATTAATAATAATAGAGTTAAAGTAAATATATAATATATAACAAACCTTTATTTAAAATCTTTAAAAGGGATATTAGTTAAAGATACTTTTAAATAATCCTAATTCGGTATAGTTAAATGTAACGAACCCCTATATAGAACTTTTGAAAGGGATATGGGTTAAAAGTAACTTCTAACAATTAGTTCGGTGCAGCTAAATAATGCACAATAAGATATCTTAATGTAAACATAAAATACCGTAAATACAATTGTGAATTGCATACTGCGGAACTATCTATCTACACTAGCCAGTTCCTCCATATATATAGACCTATTTATTACCATTATTACCAGTGATAATCGTGATTATTACCCTTAGCGCAAGTGATAATTTGACTTCCCCACTTTTCCGTTCCTAGTGGTTGGACGGGTCGCGCCCCGCGCTCCCTACTTATATCAGGTCCGTAACACTAATAAAATTATAATATTACTTTTATTATTTATTTTTATATTAATAGTATATAGGTCTATTTCTTCGAATTTTACATTTTAAATTAAAAAAACATATTCAATATTTAAATGTTAAGAGTTACTAGTAGCTTATATATAAATCTTAACAGAAACAAAAATTTACTTAAAAATATATAAATCTTTATTAAATAAAAATCCTAAAAAGTCTGCGGTTTTAAATTACTATTTTTAAACTTTTAAACTACTTTTTAAAATTCTTAGTAGATTGTTTATACCCTTACTCGCTTTAAAATTACATTGGGATTTTACAAGGTTTTATATGTAGATTTTGTGCAAGTGCCCAGTCGCGCAACTGCCTGGTCAGCATTAGCTAGCTGAGCAGATCTTCGATAGGAAAACCCCGAGCCTAATTTAGTGTAGCAAAAAAGTTCCAGAACCCAAGAAAACAAGACAAAGTTACGACTGGGCTGAGGAGGGCCTTTTTGGCACGAGCTTGTTGCCTTCTGGGGAGATCAGGACGTCTTGGCCGATGACGGCACGGTCAGAGCGACAACACATCCTCGCCAGGCTCTCGACGTGTGTGAACAGAGTAAATGATCAAGTATTCTATTTCGCCCATGAGAGAAGCAGGGACTCATCCTCTGCCTTCTCATGTCTGCTTAATGGACCTCTCCCAGCTCTTGCCCCGACAATGACCATCTCTTTCGAGATTGGTGATGCCGCCGGCCATGTCCCCTCCCATCTTGCTAGCGGCATGATATAAACAAAGCCAAACGAAGATTAACAAAAAAAGGGGAATATGTGAAAAAGCCAAAAACCCGAAAATGGTTTGCCCAACACCGCCGCTTGCCTTTTGCCGCAAAGGGATAATATTATACACACGTCTCCACCGGCCCCCATATAACAGCCCTGTTCATATGTAACCACCGACGACGTTAAAAACAAGACGTGAAAAAGGAAATGGTTGTCAGGTCATGACACAGGCGTGGGCAGGAAAATCATCTCCCTCCAACGGTGGCACCTCCACCGCTCCCAAAACAGAAATAGGCAGCAAAACGCAGAACCGAGGTATCCAAGCGACGACACAAAGGAAAATCCCCCATCCATGGGTCAACAACTGCTCAGAACTGACGTCTGGAAAGTCAAGTTCATGCCCTCTGGGCCTGCCTTTCCTCCTATCGGGCCACCTCCTGCACCCAAAGGACTTGGAGCCCGTTTTCTGCCCCTTCCTGAGCCAGATCTTCTTCCCATCAAGCCATCCAACAGCCGGCCGTGATCTGCCCAGCCAAACGATGTCCCGCCTCCTCCATGGCCATGACAATGTCCGTGGTCGTGTCCCTCCAAGCCGTAGTACAGCCCGTGATGCTTGGTGCTGCTCGTTAATAAATGCAAACCCTTGCACTGATTTGCAACGCCCTGTTTGACAAGGTTCTGGATTGACCTCTCGCTCCCATCAAAAACATTGGCATAGGGGAAGATGATGCTCCTCTCGCTGACGAGTTTGCTCTGATCAAAGGCCCCTTGCTCCAGCAACAACACGGCGCAACGGAGATAGCGAGCTTCCATGTGGATGTCGGATCGGACATCGGTTCTCTGGATGGCGTATTTGACCAGCTGGAGAGGAGTGTTGCCGCAGTTGTTGAACACGTTAACATTGGCACCTTTTCCACAAAGGAACTGGACGGCGGTCACAATGCCGAACTCGGATGCGTAGTGGAGTGCTGTGTTGCCCTCTGTATCCCGTTTCGCAAGGAAGGCGTGAAGTTCAAAGTCTGGCGCCTTCGAGGCCGTCTCGAATATGGACTCTAGTTTCTTGTTCAAGTCGGTGTCGGCAAAACCCGTTCTTCCCGCAGCGGCCCGGCGCAAAAGCTTCATAATCGGTGATCTACGGACGTGCTGGGCTGAACTATCGTTGGGGTCATTCATAGTCATGACTTCTTGGTGGTGGTGGGGTAGCGAGTAGAGACTGTCGGATCCGCAAGTCGAGTTGTCGCCCGTCGATGGGGCCTTTGAGTCGGAGAATTCGGGGAGGTAACGACGAATGAACTCGACTTCGTCGCCAAATATTCTGGCTAATTTAGGGGCCGTCCTCTCCAGATTCCGCCTCACGCTGTGCCATAGCCTCTCTCCATCTGCCGCCTTGCTGGCAACCAAAAACCGAGCAGCACCGTGTCCAACTTCGCGAAATACGTAGTACAATGTTTCGATCGGAAACTCCTCCTTGGCGACAATGTGGTGCAGGAATGTGTGCTTCTCGCCGTCTCGAAGACAAAAGTCAAATCCCCTGGACCGCAAGACACGTATGAGATTCAGGAAAGACACCGGTCTAAGTCTGGGTTGGCTTGGTGGAGCGTAGACATGAAGAAATGTTTCTCCCCGTTGGTTGACCATCTGAAGATCGTCCGTATGCCTAATGATCAGTAGCAATAGCGAAACACGCGCACCCCACCGCGCAGCCACATGAAGTAGCGAGTTGCCATACTTGTCCACCATGTTAGCCTCTTCATCTGTTACCGAGAAGTTGGTAAACGCCGAGTTCTCGGTTGCTTGTGCTTCAATGGCCCTTGATAACCGCTCGTGAACGCACACGGCGCCTGTCCTGTCCTCGCCATCGTAATAATTAGAACAGCACATCTCAAGCAGGGCCTTGTTGAGTTCTTCCGTGGTTGGGTTTACTGTCGAGTATTTCGGCTTGAAGAGACCGTTGGTGGCCTTGGTTCCCTTGAACGGCTTGCGGGGCTTGTCTTGAAGTGAGGCCAGAAACTCCTCCCGTGTCATCTTGCTCAGCGCTGTGTTGGCCCCCGTGTTGTTCAGGTTGATGCGCCTCGACGACGCTGAAGAGGACGAGCGGGCCAGACTCGATATGCCTGACGAGATGCTGGAAAGAACCGAGGCCCATGATCTTCGTTTGGCCGATGGTGTGAGTGACGATGCGCGTGACGGCGACTTGTCTCGCATGTAGGTATCGGAGGTGTCTGGGGAGTCGGCTGAGCTGGCGCTGGCAATCGCCAGCGGCGATGAGTCGGGCGAGTCGGACTGTTTGATGGTGACGCTGGTATCCGAGCCCTCGGCGTAAAACCCGGTCTGCGCGTCAGAGAACACTGAGGCACTCATGGGATCGGGATAGCTGCGTGATCGCGCTGCTTCTAGCCGTTGGCGGGCCCTCCTATTCCTCATCCGCCGCTCCTCCCGAACCGACCTCAGGAAACGAACTCTGACGAGCATGGTGGTCATGTCTCTGGGCCTCCAATCATCGATTCGACGATCTGGTAGCAAGTTTTTGAGGTGCTTGTGAGTGTTGCGCTGCCTGTGACACAGTCATGTCTTGTTAGCCACACCTTGGCCGCCATGCATGTCGTGGATAGGGGGTGCGCACCTGGGATCAAACGTGCCATCTTTCAGGCGCTCAAGGATGCGAACGAGCGGTAATTTTTCGCTTTGTGTACAGACATAGAGGCGCAACAATTTCTTTTGCTTTTCGACCGGCCATGGCTTTTCGCGGCGCCCTCGTCGGATGGCCGGTTTCCCATTGCTGCTGCCAGCAGCCGTCTTGACGTCGGCCATCCTCTGTCCAGTCCTCTCTCTCGGCCGGTGGTTCGTCTCAAGCACAGTTCGTCCGTCTGTCACCCCTTCTCCACCTGATGTTTGAGTTCCAGTTTGCGAGCCGTAAGTTTCAATGACTTCAGTCTCGACTCCAGGTCTGAGGAGGGATCGGCTGCGAATGATTGTCAATCTCGACCATCCACACTCGGCAGCCTCGTCGGGGATCCCTGGTAGTCGCTGCTGTGTTCGGCCGGTCTGGTTGTGGTCGGACAGGCGGTGTTAGTGTCGGGTAGTTGAGGATTATGGCACGGGGGTATATTGACGACGATAGCACCGGGAGTATGTGTGACGATGAGGCTTTCGGGAATGGCTGCAGTTTAAGACGCTCAGCTTGAGATTCCAGTAGTCCCAGAGGCCAAAACTGGTGCGTTCTCGCGGGGACGTAGCTTTCCCCAATCGGTTCTAGAAGGCTGCCAGGCCCAGTCACCGGAAGTGAGCCTTGGCTGCTGTGGGAAGTCCCCCTCGCTACTGTACACGGCGGAATGGCGAAATGGAACCCCCGCTCTGCCCCAGAACCTGGATCCTAATTTCCACCACTGAAGCACCCCTGGGGTGCTGAGCTGAGGTGGTGAGCCTGCCGGACCGGCAGTGATAGAGACCTATGATGCTACCGGTATTTGTCACTCGAAGCACTGTCCGAGCGTGCTTGTCGAGCTATCAGGTGACTGGTGATTTGGTAACAGCAACTGGACCTCCTGGGAAGAAGAAAAGGAAGGATTATGGTGTGGGGAGAAGTTGACCAAATGCCGGCTCGTTTCGCATCCCCTTGCGATTCCATTCGTCTTGCTGTCCTTCCATTGCAGTTTCTGCGCAACTGCAACCCCCGCCAAACGGGACAACAGCGAAAGAGGCATGGCTCGGGCAAGGCGACATGAGCGAGGGTCGCTGTGGTGTTGACAGGCTCTGGCTGGGCGAGATGGTTCCTGGCATGACCGTCCCTTGGCAAGTGTTGGCACGCCTGGCAGCTGTTGACGCTGGTTTGGCAGGTTACACGAGAACGCCCAGCTGGGCCAATCAGCAGCGAGTAATTGCATTGCTGCGCCCCACAGGGTCCGAGCACATTGCGATTGGGACCTCACTTCTCCTTTTTTGGACTAGCATCCACCTCCTCAAGCCAAGGTCAACTGCAAGGACAATCAACAGCATCACCATTCACAGACAACAGACAACAGCTGGGAGAGAGCATCTCAGTCACAGCATGATATCAAATTCAAGGTGGCGACAGCTTCAAACATCTGACCGATCGTCGCTTTTCCGACGTAACCACAGGGCAAGAGCAGAGACCCTCTGCAGCAGATGAAGGGGCGGAGATGCGCAAAGAAGATTGAACGTTGGTTTCAACAGGTCCTTGGATTGATTGGGACATGCACGGGACGAAATCTGCGCCAAGAACCACACTTTTCAATATAAACATTTTTTCAACACTGCATCACCAACACCCACCATCCATCATCCATTACCGTCATCTTTTCTGTCTTGTCCCTTTTTTTTCTTGGCCATTTCTTCGGTTCCTTCGGAGCTGGGACTGCCGAACATGGAAGCGGAAAACGGAGGCCCGAAACAACGTCACAGTCCGGAAGAGTTCTCCGAACCGTCACTGACTGCGGGTCCATCTGGTCTGGTCTTGTCGAGACAACCATGACATGTAGGGCTGACGGTCCCCGGGTGCCGCCATCCGAAAAAAATATCCTCGCCGATCCATCACTTCTTCTTGTGTTGGTCTTTGGTTGTCAACAGCTTTCCACGTGGTCTGACGACGGCGGCACATTCTCTACATTTTCTTTGGTGTTGATACGTCGTAGAGGAATCTGACAAGTGTCAGAAGGTGTCACAGCGCATGCTGTGTGCCCACTGAGAGCCTACCCGAGACAAGTCTACATATACATTACACCCTGCTGTTTGGCTGGCTTTTATATCGAAATACTGTCACACGGTATTGATATTCCGTTCTTTGCCCCAAGCCTGTCATGAATATTCGATGTTTGCCATTCCCATAACTACATACAACCCGGAGGCGACAAGCCACACCACCAAATGATCGCGATTCAGCCGCTTCGACTTCCAATGAGGGACACTGTGTTTCCTCCTGGACAGTGCAGACAGTCAATTGCACTCACCTCTCACATCCTGCAAAGAAACCGCTTGCTTCTTCCATCGGGTGAAGATGGCACCACACTTTTTATCGGGACTTTTTGCAACACGAGCTTGTTGGTGGACCGCAGCACTCAAAGTGGAAACTATCATTAAATAAAGCGCGACGACAGGCATCTCCCTGGCGACCTTCCACCGGACGTCGCGGATACCGCCACTGACTCGCAGGTCTTTCAGCATGTCCCATACTCAGAGATAAGCTGAAGGTATTCCCGACCTGCTGTTGTCAAGCCGCATAATCTCGATAGTGGCAGGGGCGGCACAAATCCGTGGACATGCCCACGCTGACCAAGCATGATGGTAGGGGTCAGTGTCCCTATCAGGCGTGATGCCGGCGCAATACACCCTCGTACCCGCGCCTGAAGCACCACCATCGCGACAAGCCCACAGTGGGGTGTTGCCTCTCTCGTGTCTTTTGGTGATCAGTGGAGAGGTTTGACGCACTGCCGGCCTGCCGGTTTCCAGCTGCTGGCTGGCGTGACTGGTTGGAGAAAACTTCCATTTTTCAGCGTGTTTATTAAATCTTGTCCCTCCTTCAACCACCTCCTTCAACTTCATCACGGTTCACCACCTTCCAGTCTTTACGGTATTTCACGTTGTTTTCCAACAAAAACAGCAACCACACATTCGTTCTTCATACATACACTCGTTAGTATACTTTTTACAAAACCAACCACGGCCATAATGCGCTCCTCCACCATTTCCGTCCTCCCTCGGCGCTGCCTCCATGGTCGCTGCCATCCAGATCACCTCCCCCTCCAAGAACGACGTTCTCGACCTCTCGGCCGGCGTCAAGGTCGAGTGGTCCACCGTCAACACCGACCCTGACTCGGCCCACCTCTTCCTCGTCAACATGGCCTCGGGCCACACCCCCTACAACAAGGACCTCGGTGAGGTCGACCTCTCGACCGGCTCCATCGTGATCACCGAGAAGGACGTCCCCGAGGACGGCGCCTTCCAGTTCAACTTCCAGAGCGTCAAGCAGAACAACATGGGCATCCTCGCCCAGAGCGAGCAGTTTGAGAACAAGAAGGAGGAGGGCAAGGACAAGGACGAGACCACCACCAAGGCCACCACCACCACTGGAGGTGCCAAGACCACCTTGACCACTGCCACCACCGCTGCTACCGCCGCTACCACCACTGGCGCCGATTCCGAGGACACCGATGATGAGGAGACCGAGACCAGCAGCACTTCTACTGGCACCTCCACCGGTACCGCTGCTGCTGCTTCTGGCACTTCTTCGGAGACCCCTGAGAGCGGTGCTGCTGGTCTTGCTGTCAAGGGCACCATGCTCGCCCTCGTTGCTGGTGTCTTGGCTGTCGTTGCCTAAGTCTGCGGAGAGTGAATACCACTGTCCCTGTCAAGGGGTCATGTCAACTTTGAGGTTGGGTGTGAAGAGAGCGGTCCTGGGGAAAAGGGCCAGGGAGTTGGGTGCGTGAGCTCTGGAGAGGTCATAGTCGTTGATGTAATGACATAATAATGAGAGTTCATGCATTTGGTGTTTTACGAACTCTGTCATCTTCTGGCGCTTTGCGTGTGATAATAGGTACATGGATTGGGATATGTAATGAGAAACACTTTGGATTAGATATAGACAATACTTGACATGTATTTGACGAAACAAAGCAGTCAACTATAACGATTGCCATTGGTGTACTGCTCAATATCAACCTTACATGTTCCTTTGAGACGCATCGAGGCGGCGTCAAGGGGGCACAGCATGTGATCGGCAGTCGACATTTCCAGAAACACATCATCCATAGAACTACGAGTAGCATGCTGAGAAGCTTCCACGCCACCGCCTTCTCTGTCCAAAGCCTCCCCTATGCCTCTCAAGTCTCAATCGTCGTCACAGGCACAACAACAAAATTGTCAAAGCTCATATTCACCACCGTGTTGGCAACAGTAGACCGAACCTCCAGCTGCAACACATTGCGCGTCGGGTTCGCATGGCAATCAAAAGTACTGCTCCTCTGCATCCAGTCAAACGCCGCCCCATTGCCTGAGTGCATCGTGGTAACGCCAACCTTGACCGACCACCCGACACCGCTTTGGCTGTTGGTCGTGAGCTTGGTGTCATAGTACAGCCTGTACCTCACGCCCGCGACGCAGGTGATGGTCTGGCCGTATGTCAGGCTGGACTGCCCACGGGGGTGGACGTTGTAGCCGGTGTAGAGGTGGAGGAAGTGTCTGCCTTGGGGGGTGATGTGGTTGGTGGTTGTTCCGACGGAAGAGGTTCCGCCGCTGCCGGTGGTGGCGAGGATGTTCCATCCTCGGAGGCTGTTGCCTTCGAAATTGCCATTCTTGATGGGTGACGCCGCTGCGGCAACGGTTGGGCAGACGGAGGCGGAGGCAGAAGCGGTTGAGGTGACGGTTGCGGTGAAGGAAGAGACCTGGATCGAGGTTTCAAGCTGGATTTGGGTATGAGTCTCAGTCTCGACTTGTGTCTGGATGAGGGTGGCGGTTTGAGTCTGGGTTTGGGTCTCAACCAGAGTCTGGGTCTGGGTCTCAACCTCAGTTTGGGTTTGTATGAGAGTCTCAGTCTCAGTCAGAGTCTGGGTATGAGTCTCGGTGTGAAGCTGGGTATCGGTGTGGAAATGGGATTCGGTGTGGAAATGAGTGTCGGTTTGGAGATGGGTGTCGGTTTGGAGGTGGGTGTCTGTCTGGACATGAGTGTGGGTCTCGGTCTCAATGAGGACCTCGGTGATGGTCGAGACAAGAGTCTCCGCAGTCGCTGTCTCGGTCACAGTCTCCACAACAGGAGGAAGCGTGGCAGTTTGGGTCTCCGTGACAGTGGCAACATCTTGCGAGGCGGTGTGGATGGTTGTCTGAACCTCGACCTGGGTGATGGTGGACACAATGGTCGTGGCAGCAGGGCAATCGGTGGCAGCTGATGTGATGGTCTCGTCAATGGTGGTGATATCGGTCGGCGCCGAGGTGTCTGTCTCGACAGTGGACTCGGAAGAAATCTCAGTCCCAGTGGGCTCAGAAGAGGGCTCGGTCTCTCTAGGGTCGATCAAGGTAGCCGACTCGGTAGCAGAGACGTATGAAGTGACAGCGCTCGCGGTGACAGTTGTGATGCCGATGCAAGAGCAGGCCGAGGTAGCCTCAGCAGGCGAGATGGACATTGCGTCCAAGCAGTTATCGTGCCGCTTGAACCTCCCATGCCCCTTCCCATGATTTTCCTTTCCCTTTCCATGATGATCTCTGCCCTTGCCCTTGCTCTCTTTGCCCTTAGCCTTCCCCGTAGCCTTGGGCTTCTTGGAGCAAGTTTTGTGCGAAGGGGTTGCGGCCAAGGTGCTGGTACTATCGATTTGTCAGTAATGTTCTTGGGTGAAGATACTAGTAACTGTTTGGACTTACACGGTAGGCGTGACGGTGATCGCGTTGTTAGTTTGCAAGACACCTGTGCAGAAGGCGCTGGCAGCATCGACGGACTGGATGAAGCACCGATGCACATTGTCCTCATGACACGCACCATCCTCTCCACGCTTGATATTCTTATTGGAGACACCGCGGGCTGGACTGGCCGTGACACTTCCGGCGAGGAGAAGGCCGCCAAGTAGAGCAGAAGAAAGATACATGACTGTGTTGGCGGTTGAAAGAACGACTGAGGTAAGATGATATTCAAAGGAATGGATGGGTTGGTGAACGAATGTCAACCTTAAACCCTACGTTTAGGCAGAGAACAGCTAGAAAATGAAGGAACAGAGTGACTTCGAAAGAGCAACATGTCCCAGAAGACTTCGAAGTCCATTTTATAAAGGTCTCTCAATCCCCATGACCGTGACCGCCAAGCTATCAATCTGCTAAACTATGTGCAGGCCTGCTTTTCAGGGTCCCAACCCTAGATATGCATGACGTGAGTCTCTCTGCAGTCTCCCTGACGCAGCCATGAGGCACAATGGCCTAGGGTCCTCGAGATGGGTGTGAATTCCCTTGCCCATATTTTCACCGCGCTCACAAGATGTCCTCACTGCTTGTCTTCTCTCAGACAAGTCGTTTAACTGCCTGGCACACCCACACAAATGCCTGTGACTGCCGCTATAGTACCACTCCGTAATTTCTCATAGCAAGCGCACTGTGCTAAAGAACCATCAGCATCATCGCCAAAGATACGGATTTGGACAGCAATGCGATTCTCCCCACTGACACTAAAACGAAGAGGGACTCGCTTGGCTGGGCATCGGCCCCGCAAAGACTTGAAAGAATCAGGTCAGCATTGCGTTGTTTTCAGAGACTACATAAAAGGCCCTTATCATCTATTTTTGGAAGTAGTTGTGTGCAACACCGGTTTACCTTCCACCCAGAGTACTCTTGCAGATGGTATAGTCCCGGGGCCATGCTCACACACAACCAAGACAATGTCGAACATGGCGTGATAGGGCATGGCATAAATCCAGCAAGCCAAACTCAAAGGACCAAATATGGCCATGGGGAGAAAAGACAATAAGAAATGATCTGTAAACCAGGTGTTAGTTTCAATGTCAAGTTCTCCGCAGTCCGGAGACTCTTACCAAAGAGCCATCGCCTTCGACAAATCGTCTCCCAAACTTCCGTCTCCAACAGACGCTCTGCTCCATCCCATCTCCAAGGTCCACGAATTTTAAACTTAAGGTTTACATTCGTCCCCAATGCCCAAGCAATGGCCAACCTCCACTCCCTTCGTTCCCCCGACCTCTTGACAATCTCTGCGAACCCAACTGCGGAGTTCATATCCAATGCTAACTGGTACACATAGCTCTCATGATCGTTACCATATCCGATCCGGCTATCCTTGCCATGTAACAACCTGTAGTGCGGCTCATCCTCCGGCCTCAACTCATGCACCCTCTCTGGAACCATGATGCCCAGGATCCACAACTGAGCCTGCATCTCCGCCAACGGCGGGATCGCCCCTAGACTTGGTCTCAAGAACCCGATGAATCCCACTGTTGGGTCTCTGTCGTGCAAGATTTTTCTCACGTCGGCCTCTTCTGCCGTGGGGTAGTGATCTCTGTCCAGAAAAGGAAAGGTTTGCTTGTAGCCTGTGAAGCAGATGACAATGTCGGGCTTGATATTCCCGTCTTTGACCCTCTGAAACTCCGGTCGTCCATTGTCTTGAAAGTGTATCTCTCCGTCGGAGGAGACTGACTCGGGCCAAGGGGCCAAGTCAATCTGTCGACCATTGGTGGAAGGTACGGGCGACTGGATGATACCCGAGCGGATGCGGTCGACAAGACTTCTTTTGGAGTTGAGACGATAGGGGTACGAGATGTAGGGAGATGCTTTGCTGCTCTTGAAGAAAACTGCAATGAAGAGATCAGTCTGAGAGTTCCTAAGGTACCCGGTCTAGCTATTGAAAAAGGGAGAAAAGCTTACTTTTGCTAACATGGTTCTTCTCTGGGGAAGGTTCTCCGACAATCTGGTCGAGACCTCCTGAAGTTCCGGTGTTCAGCCACAGTATTCCTTTGACGTACCAGTCGTAGAATGTCCAGGGGGCATTGGAGTTGCGCAACAGAGGGTGGACATAGGCTGTGTCGAAGAGACTTGCTCGGGCATTGTCCAATGGCACTGTTAGAATGCTATTGGGTGTACCCCCAAGGACAGAAAAAAAGACGGGACTGAGGTTTCTCTGAGACTACAGTGTCAGTAAAGACCACTTACCAACGGGAATGCCGCGCTCTTGAGTGTCAGGAAAATCCAAACATGGCGGACCAACCTTGGGTGCAAAATGGAAGCCACTGCGGTGGCACATCACAACCTGCTTGGTGGGTGAGGTAACGGCCAGGTACGCTATATCTGCTCCTGTCTCGCCGCTTCCAAGCACCATGACTGTCTTATTAGTTCCAAACTGTGAGCGGGATTTGAACTGGGATGAATGCATCACCAAGGGCACATGGTCCTCCAGCCCCGGGATTTCGGGCAGGTTAGGGGTGACATGCAGGCCAGAGCACATTGAAATCGCATCACAGGTCCAACTCTTTTGCTTCCCCGTTCCTTTGGCTGAATACGTAATTGTATGACCCTTGCCTTTGATGTTGGGCTTTACCGATACCACAGTGATGGAGAGTTTGATTTGGGACCAAGGCTTGAATTTGTCGCAGTACTCGTGGAGATACTTGACGTAGCGCTCGGCAGAGACGAAGTCGGGGTCCTCGTCACGGAGACGGAAGTCTGAGAAGGAAGTAAGCTGCTTAGAACTGACAAGCTGTGGATTTTGCCTATGTTAGCCTTGTGAGTTAAGTGTGCCGTGGAGACTCAACAAACCTCGGTATCTTCATAGATCCTGGCTTGAAATGTGCCGCCGATGGTGTCTTCGCTCTCGAATAACAGTGTTTCAATGGGCTCAGTGCCGAGAAAAGTGTGAGCAGAAACAAGATATTTCAGAGTAACTAGTCCTGAAGGACCTGCTCCGATGACTGCAGCCTTCATGTTTACAAAGCGGTCGTCATTCGGTATTTAGAGGCCCAGAAAGAAAGAGGAGAGCAGGGGAACAAAAGGTTTGAGTGTAGTGAAGAAAGGGGCATAGCAAATACATGTAGTCTCAACAGTTCTTTCTAATCTTTCCACTCAACATTCAACGGCCGTGATGCGTGATACCGGCCGCATGATGGTCAAAAGTGCGAGGACACGATCACCCCAATTTGAGTATTTCTACTCAGGTTGGTGTTGTTTCCCAAACAGAAGAATAGAACGACCTGCGGTCAGCAATATGAGTTCTTGGTATGGGGACGATTGTTATCAAGAGGTATTACTCATGAATATGCATAACACATCCTGCATTCCAGGGGGGGGGGGGGCTATGAGTCAAGTCCGGCTTGACTTGACGGTCAAGTCAAGGAAGCAAGTCAAGCCAAGCCGGCCTTTTTTCTGGCCAAGTCAAATCAAGCCCTTTTATTAGCTTAACTTATAAATCTACCAAACCGCTTAGGCCTATATATATATATAGGTACCGGCCAAAAGTCTAGCCAGGATTCCGGCCAAGGCTCCGGGCGGGAGGGTCCGGGCCCGGAACCAGTGTTCCCGCTCTATACTCTCGGGCCGAAAAAACACTTGGGGCCTTCTAAGTTCGGCTTGTTAAGTTAAGTTGGTGATGGCGTCAAGCAAGCCAGGCCCGAGGAGCCTCAAGACAAGCCAAGCTGAGGCCTCGGCTTGCTCGACTTGGCTCATTGCCCACCCTGCTACATTCCATCATTACCTTAAGAAATGGTGTCTGAACCCTCCCTCGAATGCCTCTTAACCACTGCCCCATTACTTGATCCGATGACTTGCACGGCGATGACTCTACGGCTGAAGCCATGAGGGGAGGTTCGGTTAACTGTTCCACACCCTCTCTTCCTCCGTATTTCAAAAAAAAAAAGGAGGCAGAAGACCAAAAAAAAGACCAAGATCAAAAAGCAAGATAGACGACGGGAATTGAGCCCGACGTGGGGGTCGAACCCACAACCTTGAGATGACGGAGGAACTCCTTAAGAGTCTCACGCTCTACCGATTGAGCTAGCCGGGCGGGCTCGTGTGCCTACCAGGATTTGGTGTCGTTGTGAGCAGAATCTGGGATTGACACTGGCATTGGAGATATTTTTGTGTGTCGTTGAAGCTTCTCTGTCTCTAGGGCTGAGTGGGGGTCAAAGCTCGTGGCGCAGTATGGCCGGCCAAGTGGGGCGGGGCAGGTATGTGCCAGGCTTCCACCCACTGGACTGGAAACCAGTCAGCCGCTGACGGTAGCAGGGGCCGGTCTTTTGCCCAGTCGCTTCGAGTGGTGAAGCACTCGCCAAGAAGATATGAATAGACGGCATCAAGATCTCAACTCCATCCATCATCGAACATGTCATCCCCGATCCTGGCTCAGGGAACTGCTCACTATCGGTTGGCATCAGTTTCCGACGGCCTTTCAACTACTGCCTGTCCAACACCGCCCGGATGATCTACCAAAGGAATTCACGATGCTTGCCAGCGCACAGGGGAAGGGTAAAGATTATGGATTGGGCTTTGAAGACATAAAATGATGCCTTTCCATCCCCATTTCTGACATTGAAACAGCATCTCAACCTTCCATCTCAACCATCTCATTCGACACTCGGTCACCATGGGCTTCTCCCTCACCTCCCTCCTCGCTACGGCGTCTTTAGCCCTCGCGATTCCACACGACTTCCAGATTGGAGAACGGGCCCCAGTCAGCACCATCGACATCCGATACCGACATGACAAAGTCACCAACAAATACGCTCTCGCTGTCTTGGACAAAGATACACACCAAGTTCTTGCTCGTGTTTGCGATAAATCCATCAGATCGGGTGCCTTTTCGGCCCTGCCTATCCACGTTGATGCCGACGGTGAAGCCTTTGGGACCATCACTGTCGGATCTCGCACCCATGCAATCGGGCACCGCTCACGCCAAGTTGACTGCTGGAGCATGTACAGCAATCGTGCCGCCACAGTAACCTGCCATGTGTCTCTCAGGCACTTGCCGGCACTGGATTTTGATGCGTTAGCTCACGACACACCGGCGCCACCCTGTTTCGACAACTTTCCCTTGGTAGAGCAAAGCGATGTGGATGGGACTCCCTCCAACGTCACCCAGCTCGAGCTTGCCCAACATGAAATTGGTAACGAGGGGTTGGAGACTGTCCAGGCCCAGGACCAACTTCCGTCACACCCAACCTTGCGTGCCAGACAAGGTTCCATTCTCCGCTGCCCTCCTTACCGCGAGACCAGACTGGTCGGCGATGGCAACCCCCATCAGAACTACTATCATGTTCAAATGACGGTAAGCTTGCATTCTTCTTCTCACTATGGCCAACCTCGCTAACCAATCTTGCAGAGCAAAGGAAGATGCGGCGACGGCGACTGCGAGATCAGCTACGAAACCTCGGAGACTAAAACCTTCTCATGGACAGCGTCCGCCTCCATTGCTGGCTGGATCTCTGGTGGATTTGCTGTCGAAAAGTCGCACTCGTTCGCAGAGAATTTCAATTGCGTCGGCAAGGAGGGGCATGACACGAATGTCTGCGTGTGGCAGATGATCGCACACACAGCGTATACCGTCCAGAACTATATCGTATACCCCTGTTCTAATAAAGCAGTCCGTGATGGAGACCCCTTCATTCTCTGGTCTCCCAACGCAAACAACGTTGGGAGCGAGTACTATTGCGTCAGGAACACATGCCGCGCAGGCAAAGGCGATAATTGGTGGGACAAAAGCCCAAGCAGGCCGGGGGGACCTCGCGACTGGTAACCCGCGGTTCATTACTGTTTTCGGGTGTTTGGAGTTTTGGTAAAGGAAGAGCATGTTTAAGTTCATTTGTATCCTGTATATATGGTGGATCGGTAACTCAACCACTCTAATATGAGGGGGCTGTGGCTCTCCGGCAAGCACATGATTACAAGCCATTAGCCCCATCCAAGCTACGCAATGAAAGCTTGAACAACGTGGTTCAAGGTACGTAGACTACTCCATCTTTTCTTGATTGTTCCACAAGTGAAACGACTCCTTTCGGTTTCCCCGCCAACTTCCAGTTGTGAGCCAAGTAGAACAACTTGCTGAACCAAGGCTGCGGCCAACCCCAGCGACACCATGCCGGTCTGAATCAGTAGGCCAGTGTGGTAACCGCTTGATATTTCATTGGCTCTGTATTACCACGTCCCCACCATCATTCCAGTGTTGGCGCTCATCACCCACATGGCGATGCTGATGCTCCTCTCTTGAGGGTCGTGGCAGTTGAACTGGAGCCAGGTGTTGTGAACCGGATGATATCCGACAGCAAATGCATTAATCACTGTCCACAAACCCCAACGGCTCCATGTACCAACACCGGCCTGCAGCGATCTCCCAGCTACCAAGGCTATGAGATAGCATAGCTAACCAGCAACGACAGTCAGCCCTCGCTTGTTGGTTGCGTCGCTAATGGCGGCCAGTGTAAATGCTAATAGAGGAGCTGGGGAAGCCCCGACGGCGGCGAGGGTGTTGGCAGTTATCCTATCAAAGCCAAAGCTTCTGTTTGTCAGGACAGTGTGTCAGTTGGTGAGAAATTCCGTGTCGGCTTCAAAGGTCACCAAAGGGAGCTCACATGATAATAGACGGCGTACACGTCGTCAACGGTGACCAAGTCGAAAAGATACAAAACGTCGACACGAAATGCGGCCACCTCCAATGCTTCACCGTCTTCCACACCACAGCTAGCGGTATATGGCCCTTGGGCTTCCCATCTGTCAAATCCAACCCATCACCATCCCTCACCAACCTGCCCTGCAGGATTTCCCGATCTTTCTCACTAAATACCACCAGACCCCCCTCCCAACCAACGGCTTCGTCTCCCCAGGTGACCCAGGCAACAAGAAAAAGAACAACCCTCTCACACAAAAACTAAACAGCCCCTCCAGCAAGAAAAGCCACTGCCAATCTCTCAACCCATGACGACCACTCAGCTTCAAAATCCCAGACGCCAATAGAGGGGAGAGAGCATTCTCGCCAAACATGCCAATAAAAAAGACGGCTACTCGACGTGTGCATTTGCGGGAGGTGTACCAAGTAGAGATGGTGTTGATACTTCTCGGGATATATCCCGACTCGGCAAGACCCAGACATAGCCTAGAGGCAAGATAGTCCGCTCGGTTGGTGATGAGGATTTGCAGGGTTCCAACTAGGCCGAAGAAGAGGATTTGGGAGGAGATCCACTTTCTGGGGCCGAGCTGATGCACACAGAGGTTGCTTAAGTCAATATCAATTGGGGGAATGGGGGGGTTGGGAAGATGACCTTTTGGAGTATCATGTTACTTGGGATTTCCAACACGACAGTGTCCAGGAATAGGAGCTGGTTCCCGAGGTTGATGGTGTCCTGGTCGAGGTTGGAGCGCTCGGCAAAACCGTCGGTGAGGGCGCTGGCGAGGTTCATGGCGGTCGAACTGAAAGACCAGGAGGCCGAGCGTGAGGAGCGGGAGGACGGTGTGGTCGATTTTGCGGCGGGCGGACTTTTCTTCTGACGGTGACCACTATGGAATTTCTGGGTCGGAAGAGGAGTCGGAGCTGTTTGGGGATGTGGTTGCGAGGGAAAGTGTTTTGTCCCCTAGAATGATCATTGTGTTATGCTTGAAAACTATCACGCCAGAGAGCTGACCTGGCTAGCATGAGCACTCAGAGATTGACAGTTATATCTCTTAGAAGAACCCAGAGAACACAACAGTTGTTATTCCTCGAGAAAATGACCTGATCTGATCAAACAAACCAAATAACTCGCTCTATTATTCTACCACTCATTAACATCAAGGTACAAAGCCAAAACTCTACTGGTCAAGATCCCGATGGTGGTCACTAAATAAGGCAGTGTTGCTTCTCTTCATTGTTGACTCCGAAGGTGTGCATGCAAGTTTATCTTGCCATCCGTAAAGTTATGCCATCTTGACGGCATCTTCAACGTGCTGACTGAATGGTGTGGGCGAAGCAACACGACTCCAAAAGGAGATCTTGCCCCATGTGCTTACGCTTCCAACAAAAAGCCCGCGGCATATGCATGCAGTCATCTTTTTGGGGTATGTCATGAAGTAACGGAAGTCTTACCCAGTTGGAGAAACCGAGATTTTACAACAGAAGAGAAATGGATGACCGTTCGCTGTCCAAGCATCAACAGCAGCGGAGAAAAGAGAACATAACACGGGAGGGGAAAAGGGGCAAAAAGGGGCTGCACAATTAAATTATCCACTCTTATGCAAAAATATTATGCAAATGCACAGACCACTCACATCATCCATCATCAGTGCATCACATCATGCTTCGTATCTGTCAACTCCGTCATGTCGGCCTCATCAGAGCTCCGGGGGAGGGGGCCCAGGGCTTCGGCCGCTGATGAAGCGGTAGATGGTGATCAGTCTCAGATCTCTATTGCGGAACTCCCGCTTGACGCCCTCAATCAGGACCTGGCACTGCTGTTCGGTATATGAATGCACGCGGGTGAAGAGTGCAGGGGTGTGAGAGGCCACCGACATCTGCATATGCAGTTGCTCGAAGCGGCCCAACTCCTTCAGATGAGGGTCCTTGGCCCATGGTCCAATGGGAATCTATCCATGCCGCCGCCGATGTTAGTAAGCATGATCAGGTATCACAACGACGTCAACGTCGCGAGCAGGGAGCCGCTCTTACCCTGATGACCTTCTCCTGGACGTCTTCAAAGCCCGCATCGATCATCCATTGCTTGTGGCGGTTGGCCACGTTGATTTGCTTGCCAAACATCTTGCTGGCATCATCCAGCTTGGTTACCCATTCCTTGGTCCAAGGCGCCCTGTCGAAGCTGTCGTCGTCGCTGAAGATCCAGGCATCGTACTCTTGCATTTCACAGTAGCCGCCTGGCTTGAGGTGCGTCCTCACCTGGCGATAGAATCGACCCCAGTCAGCAACGGTACCGCCGAGGGCACGCCCGTGGATGTAGTCGAACGCCTCGTCTGGCCTGTACGTCCAGTCGTCTTCGTAGTCGTCGACGTGGAAGCGGCAGTTGCCGGGCACCCATTCGGGTTGAATGGGGCTCAAATCAACGCCAAATACAGACGCACGAGGGTGCTGGTCAGCAATATCCATAGCCCAAATACCGGTGCCGCAGCCGAGATCCAAGATCCTGTACTCGCTGCCGGAATCCGACTCGTCTGGAACATTCAAGGGCGCCGTGTACAAGCTTCCATGGAGCAGGAGAAGCCAAATGTGGTGTTGGAGATCAAGGCGCTCTTGTTCGTCCTCGTCGTTGGGCAAGACATACTGCCCCGAGCGATAGGCATGGTACCGACGACCGTTCTCATAGATATAGTTTGTGATGGACGAGGTGATGGATCCGGTGCGGGATGAGCCGTCTAGGGAGACGTAAGCCGAGTCGGCATCATAGTTGTCTTCGGTGCCCTCGTCGTGCTGCAGGCAAGGACGCAAAGAGTCGCGTTAGTCACCGGCATGCAGGTTTCGAAGGACGGAAGCAGTGAGCATCTGGCATCAACGTACATCGATTTCGAGGTGAGGGTGGTCTGGTTCATCGGCAGGGCCTTGCTGCAAATCCCCGGGACTTGTCACATCCTTTGATGCTGTTGGTGACTCCGGCGGCTTCCCAAAGGCCGCGGCAGAGCCAGACCCGCTATTAGCAGCGGGTTTGGCGGGGCTATCAGACATTGGAATGGCGTAGCTCTAGCACGAAGGATGGGGAGAAAGTGAGAAACTCGTGGGACCCCAGTTTGGCAGCGTTACTTCTTTGTCTTCAGGTTTGTCTGGCCGGCGATGATCTGCCGAAAGGATCGGAAGAGCAAGGTATCGGGGGGACGAACACTTGGGACAGACGGCGGACCCAATTCATATGGGCCCCTTCCCCTTCCGAGAGCCCCTCTTTGGTCTGGCTGGCCCAGACATGTGTTGTTTCTCGTTTGTACCCGAACCCCTGGGCTCGTGGGCTCATGGGCTCGCTTGGGAGGCGGATTGCGTATTTTTTTTCCCTTGGACAAATTCCTGGCTGCGTGGTTCCAGCTGGCCGTGGTCCCAGCAGTAAGGTCTGACGCCCCGCCGTTCCCACCTGCCGAGACGAACCAAGGGCCCGCCATCCCGGATCAGGGGGTGTTGTGCTCCGCCAGCCTCCGCTAACCTCCGCTAGCTGCACCTGTCCCCACGCGCTACACCAGCACAAGCTGCCAGCCGAGCGCTGGCTTCCGCGCTATCACTTCACCACATCCCATCACACAGCTCCACTCAAGAAGACGAGTTCCACATCACAGGCCGCACCCAAAATGCTACCCAAGTTCTGGTTTGTACCGAGCCGAGTATGTCCCTCTCACTCGGGGACCGTTGCCTGTTGCGGGAAGTGTGCTCCCATGTCGAGGGCCACCGTGAAGGACGATCCAAGGATGCCTTTCTTCTTCAGGGGCCCAAAGGGGGCGAGGCACTGAGGGAATACCTACGCCCAGGACTCGAGAGAGGGGAAGGGGGTCTTGACAGATGATTGGAAACGGAAGACGAAGTGGATTGCTTCTTTAATTCGGGCCCCCTCCTTGAACCGGCGGACTGGAACCTGGAAATGAACCTGTTCATCGGCCGGGGGGCCTTTTAAAGATATCTTTGTTTGCTCGTCCTGGCTTGTGACTTATCTCCTGCTTCCTGTCTCTTGATCTGACTGATCACCTACCGACACTGCTCTCTCTATCCCCCTCTCTCTTCGTTTCATCCCCATCTTCAACATGGCCGACGTTCAAAAAAAGCTCATCGTGGTGTTGGGTGCCACCGGTAACCAGGGCGGTGCTGTTGCCCGCCGTTTTCTCCAGGACCCGCAATACGCCGTTCGCGGCTTGACCCGCAATGTCTCGTCGCCCGCAGCACAGGCCCTCAGGGAGCTCGGGGCCGAAGTGGTGGCGGCCGAGCTGGACGACGTCGAGTCTCTCAAGAAGGCCTTCAAGGGCGCCAACCTCATCTTCAGCGTGACACAGTACTGGGAGCCCTTCTTCCGCCCTGACTGCCGGGCCAAGGCGGAGGAGCTCGGCATCACCTGCCGCAAGTACGCCTATGATGTTGAGGTCCAGCAGGGCAAAAACATTGCCGACGCTGCGGCCACTGTGGTTGACACTCTGGTGGATAACGGCTTCCTGGTATCGACCCTGAGCAGCGCGCGGAAGTGCAGCAAGGGCAAGTTCCAGGACCTATACCACTTTGACTCCAAGGCCGATGTGTTCCCCGACTATGTTGTTCCCAAGTATCCCGAGTTGGCGGCCAAGATGTCGTGTATTCACACCGGCTTCTTCACCACCAGTCACAATATCTTGCCCGACTCCTATTTTGCCAAGGTGAGCCACCACTCGTCGGTCCGAAGAAGGAGAAATACTGATGATCGTGGCAGCAATCCGACGGGAGCTTCCAGATGCGCTTCCCCTGTAACCCAGACAAGCTGGTTCCCCAGCTGGACGTGAACCGTGACACTGGCAACTTTGTGTATGCCGTCTCCCAGATGCCGCCTGGAAAGGCCTACATGGCTGGGGAGTATCTGAGCTTCAGGGATTGGGCGGCTGCGTGGGGTCGGGTTACTGGGGCCACCATCGAGTATAAGGAGGTGACGATTGACGAGATGGTGGCCGAGACTCCTGACAAGGCCTGTGGACTGGAGGTTGCTCTCATGTATTCGTATTCGTCCGATCCGGGGTACGATGGTGGGATGGAGCTGTTGACAGCTGAGGATATCCAAAAGGTGAGAACGAGCCCTGCTTTCTTTGGTTTGCAAATGTGGAAGAAAAATACTGACCAGATAAATCTAGGCGGGCATCGATTGCCCGATCACGACGGTGGAGGAATCTCTGGCAAAGCAGGACTTTTCCAAGTTTTTCAGCAAATAAAAAGAGAACAATATCAGGTAGCTAGCAATGACAAGATCAAGCAATAAAAGAAGAGATAGACAGCTACAGCAACCAGAGGTGCGTTTGTCAAGTGCCTGGAGCTGCAGTTGGTGTCAAACGCAACGAGTGGGGTGACTGCCCGGCCTGAAAAGCAGGACTAATTTACCTTACCTACTTTTTCTCTGGATTATTGTCAAGGTTAGTTTTTATTGTGCTCTCAATTTCTTGCAACGTAGCGAATTCATCCCCAGCCACTTGCACACCATTTCCCTGAAGCCTTTGGCCATGATTCCAGTTTGCAACGCGACTACATTACCTTTCGCCGCACCCTCACGCAACCTCAAAATCATGTCGGTTGCTGAAGCGGCCTTCTTCTCTCAATCCTTTTCTTTCCCACCACGTCACACCTGCGACTGCGACTGAGACCGCCCTCGTTTCGGCTCCAACATCGAAAATGTCTTCACCAAACAAAAGACTCCAGCATTACAACATGCTTGGAGTTCGCCCAGATGCGACTTCTGCTGACGTCAAGAAGGCATACCATCGAATGGCTCGCCTGAGGCATCCCGACAAGCATGGCAACTCTGCCGCTGCCACAGCGGACTTTCAGGAGGTATGTCCTGTTTCCCAGAGATGCCGCATGGTACCAGGTACTAACTGTTTGATAGCTGCAACAAGCCTACGAGATTCTCTCTGACCCCAAAGCAAGGCATACTTACGACCAGACCATCGCCACCAAGCTGTCGAGGACAGAGCAGGCGCGGCGCAGGTATGCCGAGCTCCTTGATCGCGTACAACGGGATTCGGCAAGGGTACAGCCCACTGTCGACTACAAACGGCGGCTCTTTGAAGCGTTCACCTTTCGGCTGAAACAAAAGCAACGGGCCTACGATGTTGCACAACGGCGTATTATCGACGCGAAGGCTTTTGTTGTCATCAGCGATGATGACAGCGACGAGCCAGCCCAATCTCCTCAAAGTGATACCCAACATGCTTCGACAGGCGAGATGCCCCCTCAAACTGTCCAAGACCTCGATCTTGCCAAGCAAGACCACCAAAAGGCGACTGCGGACATGCGAGACGCCGAAACCAACTGGAAAAGACTGAAGGAGGAGGTGGACGTCCTTTTGGACAAGGTTTGGAGCTCAGAGAAGGAATGCGCAGAGCTGGAAAAGGAACACAACCCTCGCTGGCAGGACAGTCAAACAGCACAGATACCAAGCCCGCTTTCTTTTCATGGTGGTCCTCAAACTATGTCACAAGGGCGTCCGTCACAGTATGAAGCTTCTCAGTATCCTCCAAACCCATCGCCCACCACGCCGCCACCACGCTCACATCGACAGAGGTCATCCGAAGCCCTACCGACCTTCTCTCCTCGTCCATCCTACAGCTCTACCAGGCCACCGCCTGGCCAGGAACAGCACTATCAGCGGGCGAGATCTTTTTCATTTCATGGATCAAACTTCCGACACCCTCCGCCTCCCCAGCCACCTTGGCAACATCACCAGCGGTCGATGGCAACTCCCCACCCCTTCGGGGCGATGGAAACTGAGATCAAGATACTGAGGACCTTTCTCGCGGAGAAGAACAGGATTGTGAACAGTCTACTTCAGAAGAACCTAGCTCTGGAGGATGAGGTCCAACGGCTGAGGCGCATGTTGGACCAAGCGAACAACTCACCAGTGCACAAAAGTGGCGACGTGGAACCGACAACCAGGAAGAAGAGGGGAAGGCCGAGGAATGATACTCGCGATTCTGCTAACACTGATGGCAGAGGGCCTAAGGCTGCCAGGACGGGTTGAAGCGCAGCTGTGGCATGGACAGCATCTCGGGATATAGCACTGCAGCTGGGGTTGGCTTGCTGGATATGGACCTCGGAATTTGGGTCACCAACTTAGCGCTGCACTCAAGGTGTGCAATATTAGCATTATAAAGCACATATTGATAGTATTCTTCATCATTTCCCATCATGGCCTGCAATTATGTTACTGTGCTATCATCTTTTAAGGCTATATACTTCGTTGTTTTTGATACCCTTTGAAGCTCATGAGCCATGACCTTCGTAACTTTCGATTGGGTGTCTATTCATGTTTGCTATGTTGCGATTAAGTTCACAGCGTTGAGCTCTTTTCTTTCTTTCTTTCTAGGTTTGTGTGCTCTCTTAGAATATCTGCCGTGTAACTCAGGTACCTGAGATAACTTCGAGGTTCTTTAAGGTTTTAAACGAACTTTAAACTAAGGTAAGGAATATAGATTCATATTCCAATGCAATAGATAGTGCTACTGAGGGATTCTCATGATGTGGGATGCCTTTTGGATTGTGGAATATTTGTATACGGTATTTTGGTCTTCTTGATTGAAGACGAGCCATGATTTTCAAGATACGCAGGTTTGGCTTTTTTAAAATCAAAACATTATCTGGGTTTTGGATAATTCAAAGGTCAGATAATTCCGCCATTTAAAGTTGGTCCTTTTACGAGCAGATGCTGATAAATGAAGTGGAACTTATATATGAATTAGCTACAATACATACAGCGATCGATATATATATTGTATTACTGTACTTTACTTTCACTCTAGGCTAAGATCTTTCAAGGAGTAGCTTCAAAGCTTCCACTAAATAGAAAAACAAATTCAACATTATCATAAACCTCAATGTGTTACATATGTAGGAGGATGGCATAATATATCATTTGGTTTCAGATGCCGACAGTGACTTGGAAGTGGAAGAAGGCGGTACCATATATCAATGGGCAACTTGAGATGGAATGAGCGGCCGAGGCACATTATAATTAGAGGTACAGGAAGCCAATGCTTTTGAACGGCTTCTAACCAAGGCCTTCTTTGGGCTGCAGTTCTCCTTTTTTTCTTTTTCTTTTTTTTAAGCTGAGGTCGAGACAATAGGTACAACGGCAGTTGCGACTTCATCGTTCTGGATAGGTACCATACTTGTCTATAACTTCTTTCCTGGTTTCATCTATCAAATATGTTCTTTGCCTGGCAGCTAGCTTGCAATTACACTGAAGCACGTCAACAATTTGACCGACAGCTCCTTCGCCTTTGCTCGCGGTTTTTTCTCTCACCACGAATCATTCTAGAAGATCATGTCTCTCTTCCATCAGAACACCCTGAAAATGGACTCATCGGGGTGGAAAAATGCTAAAATGATCCGCCTACGATTATTTTACGCCACGCCTGAAATCCTGTCGACAGCCGACACAGCTGAAATCAAGAAAGCTTATAAAAGTCTCTGTCTTCATTATCATCCGGACAAAATCTGAGTACCCAAGCCAGAGCGACCCGAGAGTTCCAAAAGGTACGTCAATGCTGGGGAGCCAGCTGCTTGTGGAAAGAGAAAACATTGGATAACATGCTAATTCTGATACAGCTTCAAGAGGTCTATAACGTCCTGATTGATCCAGAGGAGCGCTCGTCATACGATGATAAAGTCCTCCAGACCTACATGCGGTGGCTTGAGTGCAGAATGGAACGCATCACGTCTTGCCTGGCCTGTGAAACCGACCTCGACACAGCGCAGAAGACAGAGCTTTCGGCTCTTGAAGATCTTCCAACCCACCTTCAACTCGAGTTAGGCAGTGTTACCAAGTTGATCACAAACAGCAAGAGTCCTTCTTCAGGTCGCACCCCAAGCGACATTCGGATATGCAGAGACGGCGGGCTCAACAAAGCTAAGGAACGGTTCCAAATTGCTGCCGCGGAAGCCGCTTCGTTGGAAGAGAGCAGGCTAGCTGTCTTCACAAGTCTAAACTACAGCACGACTCACTGTAACAATTTGAGATACGAACTCACAGGCGACTCTGAGGCTTGGGGGAATGGGTGGGATAAGCATGCAGGCCAGGATCGAATGACCCTTAAAAAGGAGCTTGAGCAGATGAAGACCGAAATCGGGGTCATGTCATTGAAAAGGAAGGAGAGAGATCTCGAGGCTGCATTGTCAGAGCTAACGAGTGTTAGGGAGGAACTGCTACGTTGCCAGGTAGTCAATGCTGTATATGCTGTGAGGGAAACAGTGATGAAGCAACGGATTATGGAGCTGGAAAGGCAAAACTTGAAGCTGGCCAACACAGCTACCCTCCTGAATACTGCGAGGGCTCAGCTGATCAGCAAGGACATGACACTCAAGACACTTGGCGCCGAGAACACGAAGCTCAAGAAGGTGGTGTCGGATTACAACAACAGTATGGGCATACTTGAGACTAGCTTTCAGAAGGTCAAGGAGACTACCAACAACTTGGCGATTGGAGCGCTGCTTTAGTCGAAGGATGAGCAGGGAAGACGAGATGCTGGTCCAGCAATCGACCAGCCCAGCGTTGATAAACGGACTCGGACCGCTGCGAGCATTTGTGAGCCGCCGAAAAAGAGGGGAAGAAAGCGCGTCAACAAGGACTTGGATGAGTTGCTCTCGGAGGATTGGTAGGTAGTAAGGTTGCTCTTAGAGCTTCTATCCTGTGGGCCGGGCCACAGTTGGTTGGGTTTAGATAGGTTTTCTGTTCTCGGGAGTAGTTCTTCCTAGAGTTTCACAATATGAACACTTTTTTCAATTCTGCTTGGGCGCTCGCTCCCCCAGGTCTACTGCTAGTAACACCAAGAAACCTGACACAAGCAACAAGGTCTGAGTCTGATGAGGACTGAACCCAAAGATGCATTGTGGATACGTAGATAAGGTCGCTAGGTACCCAGGTAGGCAGATAGGCACTTTATACTTGCTTTGTTGATATCCAGCGTCTTGTACCTACCTTACTTATTTCTCTAAGAGAACCGTTATCAGACTGGGTAATAACCTCTTCCCAAAGATGGGATGAAATCTCGAGCATATCTTTGTGGCCCTAGGCACCAGTAAAAGAAAGAAATCACAGCTTGTTGTTTTCTTCTCCGAGACCTCTGAAAATCCCACACAGCTTCAAACTCTTTTCGGAGTTGCCGCTAAGCCCTTCACACTTCCATTGAGCTGCCTCAATGACCGGAGGCACTCACGGAACAGGAGCACTAGTACAACAAATCAAACTGTCATCGTAGAATCCTCAACATGCCGTGGCCTGCGGTGCCTGTAGCCGAGCTGCATTACTACACGACTCTCGAAATCACACCATCCGCGACCAAGGCCGAGATCAAAAAATCATACAGACAGCTGGCGTTGATTTGGCACCCGGATAAGCAGCAGTCGCTCTTCGAGCACCAGCCTGGCGAAAAGTTCAAGAAGGTATCACATTGCGTTCTTCATGGATGGTCTTTGTACTTGCACTAACCAACAATCTCCAGATTCACAATGCATACGAGATTCTATCCGACGACAGGGCGTGGAATCATTGTGATAAGACCATCCAGCCGACTCTGCCACATCGAGAGGATAATGACAAAAGGGCGCGACAAGCTTTCGGCCCTAAGCAAGAAGCAGAAAAGCGAATGGCGCAAGTTGAAGGCGACAATCACTAGCTTGAAGGAAGAGCACTCCAAGCTTGAGCTGGAGTGCGAGCTGAAGGAGCCCTTGATTAGCAGAGCAGGCCAGAAGCCATCAGAAGGATTAGATCAAGGCGGGAATCAATTTCAACATACAACAGCCCAAAAGCCATCCCCGGTTCACTGCAATCAAGCCAAGAATGGAGATTACTGTGCCCACCCGGATCCGTCAACTCACCTGGGGAAAGCAGTGTCAAGACCATTCTATTGGAACCCGACACAAGAGCTGGCCTACAGCCGCCCAACTGAACCAGCATCTAACGACAAAGAAGCAAGTGACGACGACGACGACGTGGAGATAGTGATGGTGAGATGCGTGCACTGCAAGGTACCACATGTCATCTAGGCCTAGCACTCATCATCTTCTTCCCGCGGCAACAGTGTCCTTCAACACGGCATGAATCTACCGCCGGATGGAGGATGTCAAGGGCAGGGCCAAAGACCCCATCCCTATTATATAGTTGATTCTATTTATTCTATTTCCCTGGGAATTCCCTACTTCATGTAACCAGTCTTTGCGATCCAACATGATGTCACTGGCCTCCTTGAAACCCAAGTGGGAGCAAGTGAGGAAGCAACCTCGTCGGCAGGGCAAATTTCATGGCCTCAAAGCTGGGATAAAATTCAGACTTGCTCCCCACAACTGGGCGGTATGTCCTTGGAAATTCACCTGTTTACTTCAAAATTCGCTGCCTGAAATTCACCATTGCCTTCACTGCGCAACTCATCTGTCGCTGCTTTCTCCGCAACCACCCAAAACGCTACCTAGATCTCAAGCTCCGCCAGTGTGTTTTGTGCGACAACAATACCACCAGGATAATTGTTCCCTCATTGCGATCATCCACAGTTCACAGTGCCATATCCAGCAACATGTCCCGAGCCGCAGTTCCCGTTGTCGACTTGCGTTACTACTCCACCCTAGAGATCAAACTCTCTGCTACCAGAGAGGAGATCAAGAAGTCGTACAGGCGGCTTGCGCTCCCTTGGCACCCGGACAAGCGCCCAGCCGCTGACCTTGATGCGACTGAAAAGTACCTACCTCATTGCCTTTTTCTCAGTCGACATTATATTTGCCAAGTACTAACTCACATCTTTCTCAGATCAACAACGCCCATGAGGTCCTTTCTAATTATACCTCGCGAGCCCAATATGATCAATCGGTCCACAGTCGCCTACAGCAAATCGAGAGCACCAGGCTGAATGGCACCGCCAAGTTGTTCTCATACCAGCGAAGACAGCGAGATCCGACAACGGCCTCTGCGGCGTACTAGAAATCAATTGAGATCACACGGAAGGAACTAGAAGCGTTGGAAAGTGAGCGGTCTCAGCTGGTGCTGGAATTCAATCGACTGGTCACCGAACCAGGTCTTAGGTAACTCGACCAGCTCTTCATCATCAACTGCGGGACCCTCGACTACACCCTTCAAGCGGGACAAGGAAATTTTACGGCAAGAGGAAGAGGCGTGAAACAGGCTGCGCGAGACATTCAAAAGGTATTATGAGTCCCGGGGAACTGGCTACGAGGATTGGGAGAGACGCTATGAGGCTTGGGTGGAGAGGTACGACGCCGAACAAAGAGAAATAAGAGAATGGGCTCGACGAGTTGGGGAGGAGTGGAGACGACAGGGAGGAAGGGAGCCGAAGGAGGAATACTACAGGAGGAGGGCAAGAGAAGAAAAGCAGAGGAGGGTGGATGAAGATATACGGAGGAGAGCAGAAGAAGAGATGCGGAGGAGGGCAGAAGAGGAGATGCGGGTGAGAATGGAAGAGGATTGGATAAGGAAAAGAGAGGCGTGGATACAGACAAGAGAGAGGTACTGGGCGGAAGTTGAAATGCGGAGGGCAGAAGAAGAGTGAAGAAGGGCGTGGGTGGAGGCACAGGTAGACGAGAGGCTTAGACAGGCCGGCATCAACCGCGCCCACCATGTTCATGCTGCCCAATCCCAACCCACGACAAATACAGCATTTTCATCAAAGCCCCCGGAAGATTGTAAGCCAAAGCGACCGGAGGAGCCAATGTTCGGGGGCATTGCTGAGGAAGCCCATGGCAAGTTTGTCCCTAACAACAGGAAAAGAGGTCGAGGCGACCAGGCTGATAGTGACGGGGCGAATGAAGAGGGGAGGAAAAGGGTCCGGACATGAGAGTGAACGAGTGTAGTCCGGAGATATAGTAACTATAAGGGAAAGATATTGAAGGAGAGGGTCACTGGGAAGAAGAGGCACACTGGTCATGTTATAGAACGGTGGACCAAGAAACTAGGGAGACAATGCTACTTTGTCTTGAACAAGGTAAATGCATTCTGGAGAGGACCGGAAATATTTGGGTTGAGTTTTGATTTTTGTTCAAGTAGAATTGTAGAAACCACCTCATGTCTAGAAGTGTAAAAATGGACTTTTAATCAAGCCTGCACTCACAGCTTTAGGCTTCCGATCCTAGGTAATGTCGGTGTTTCTATTGCAAAATTCGAATACGTTAAAATGTGCAGAATGTGGGATAGACTCTGCCATGAAGTAGTAGTTTGATCGAAAATACTGAGAGGTTGCAAAGATCAGGTTTGTCTGGAATGTTGTTTGGCAACATGAACAAGACATTGATGGAATTCCGGGCCAATGGGGAGGCAGAATACCTGAAGAGGCTATTTTGGCAAAACAATTCCGTGTTGCATAAGTGGGGCGCTCGGACCCATCGCCGTGCAGTAACGTCAGCTGGAAGATGGAGCGAGATGGGAGGCTGGGCGACGGCAGCCCTCCTATTTTTCCCTGGCAACGCAATCCCGTCCCTTCTGCTCACCGGCCTCAACATCGCGCGCATCCAACGGCGGAGCAACCATAGCATAGGGCTAGCACCACCATGTCCAGACATTGACGACCCATTACCAGCCTCGCACCACATTCGTTGAACCCATCCCACCTTCGTTCAATTTTTCAGTCGTTTGTATTCGATTCAGCCTTTTCGCCATCCGCCATCGCCATCCATAACCATCTCCACCCAGTCTTCAACATCCTTCGTCGCAACAGAGTTACCTTAGCCATCACATTCCGACCGTCGCCCATCGCAACCACTCCCAACCCCTCCATCCCCACCCTCCGCCTTGAAATCCTCGAATATCCACAGATTGAACACGCTTCTCTCCTTCTCCTGAATCGTCCCCTCCAACCTTATCGAATCTCCCTCCGTTGAGGCCCTCACCGGCCCCCTCCATCACCCGGGATGACTTTCGGGGACTTCACCAGCATCTGCCGCATGGCACCGCTGCCACTATGCTCCTCAGTCGGCCCAATAACCTCCATCGCAAGCGGCGTGGGCATCGAACCTGACTGTTTCTCACGGAATATTGAGCTGGCAAATACCATCATTTTCCAAGGCGCCGCCAGCGCCATGCACATTGTTGCCTTGATCATGACTGTAACCATGATCCTGCACGTTCGGGGAAAATTCACGGCAGTTGGTATGTGAATTTCTCATGGTTTGGGTCCGAATTCTGGAGTTCAAAGACTGGGCAACTGACAGGTTTTGCAAACCAACAGGTCGGAAAGAAATTACGAGCTTCTTCTACCTCTACATGCTCCTCACCTTCCTCTCCCTCTGCATTGACGCGGGTGTGATACCCCCAGGATCGGCACCGTACCCCTACTTCGTCGCTGTTCAGGCCGGTCTCACGTCGGCTTTGGTGACATGTCTCTTGATCAATGGCTTCGTCGGATTTCAATTATACGAGGATGGGACACCGCTCTCGCTCTGGATGATGCGCCTCTGCTCTGCCGCTGCCTTTGTCATCTCGTTCCTGGTGGCGCTCGCAACTTTCATGACGTGGGCTGGTCTTGGTCCCACCAACACTATCGGCTTGTTTGTGGTGCTCTACCTTCTCAACGCCATCCAACTCTTCGTCTACGTGGTTCTGCAAATCATTCTCGTCACTCGGACGCTTCAGGACCGGTGGCCCCTGGGCGATATCGCGTTTGGCGTCTTCTTCTTCGTCATTGGCCAGGTCATTCTCTATGCCTTCAGCAGGCCGATTTGCAATTCTGTCAGTCACTATATGGATGGACTGTTCTTTGCGACAACGTGCAATCTTTTGGCCGTCATGATGGTGTACAAGTATTGGGATTCCATCACTAAGGAAGACCTGGAGTTCTCGGTGGGCACGAGAATGAACAACTGGGAGGTCAAGGAGTTGATGGGACCCTCGCCCGAAGACGACCTGCAGCAACGTCGGGCCACACAAATTTACCACGACGATCCATATGGCCAGTCGAGTGCCTATGATTCTCATCCGAACCAGCACTATTCGTCTAGTCCGAACAGGCTCTCCCGGTACCAATAGAGGTAGATGCCTTGGGCGCAGGGAGATGGGGGTGTTTCTTGTCCTACAAAGGTCTCTAGCGAATGTTGAAGCATGGGGGAATAATCCCCATAGCACTGAAGATCAACAGTCTGGGTTTAGGGACGTTGGTTGGTTGGTTGGTCTTTGTGTTTGCTCCTTGTCAAAAATGAAGCCTCGAATGCAATGTCCCCTTTTCTTTTGTTTTGTATTTGCTGCAAAGAGTTGCCTTGGCATCAGCGTGTTGGCTTTTTTTGTGAAGGTTCTTTTCCAGTCTTGGGGCGTTACTATACAGCGGGACATGATATTTCTTGAGCATGGATGAGGGGAAGGCGACTTACACTAATAGCTACGTGGTTGTGTTGGCAGAGCATCATTTGTTCCTACATAGCTTGTTCTCTGTATATGCATCAAACTTACCTACCTGCCTACCTTAATTATCACGAGTTTGACCACGACTTATGTATGAAATTGGACCATGTCATGTCAGACGAGAAGGAGTTGGAAGGTCGGCTTGATCGGGGGCACGTGCGCCCGCCTTGATCCCTCCATGGATGCCCCCGATACCCCGGCAGTCGCGCTTAACAACAGTTGTCAGGTCAGACTCTCCAGTGACAGACTCTCCAGTGACTGCCAATCCCTAATAATCATCTAGGTCATCTCTCTCCTCACGAGACAGATTGCCACGGCAGTCAAGGCAAACAGCCCAGACGCGCCAAAACGCCCCCTAGGTCCAGGTCCCGATCAAGGTCCCGACCACATTGAGCGGACATTATTAGGTTTTCGAGCCACAACCTAGGCACCTAGGTCGGTAGCAGCTTCTGCTTTTAATTGGGGGCGCCGCAACCAAGCAAGAAGCAAGCAACCTAATCGGACTTGGCTTTTTCGCAAAGCTTCAATCTCATCTCAGTCACTCAACACTCATATTCGCTATCAACTTTGAACTTACCTAGTTCCATTCCGCCACCTGTCACCACCGTCAATTTCCCATCGTCGCCGTCATCGCCATCGACTGTCGGCACCATCGTCATACTACTCGCAGCCACAGCACCTGGTATCGTGTTTCTGCGCGCTGAGAGCTGGATCCCTATATTCTGCAAGTGAGTTTACCCGCGCTCGGGATGAACCCAACTTCGTCTCAAATGCGAAATGCAGCCTGCTAACAACGCCCTAGCTCCAAGGCTTGTCTATGTCCATGATGCCAGCGACTGACCAACAAGTTTGATGGGACTCCGTTGAAAAGCTTCACTCGGTCGCTATATTTCTGAACGACCCGTGCACCTCAAGCCCACCTCAGCAAAACAGCAACCATGTCCGCCGCTGCCCACCCTAACGGCCATGGCAACGCGCATCTTCCTCTGGCCAGCCAGGCCACTGCACTCGCTCCTGCTTACCAAAGCATGTCTGAGGAGATTTATCAAGAGGTCTGCAGGAGCATGATGGCCTCATTGGACCGTGTCCGCCAAGAGGACATGCGCAACTTCCGAGATCTCCATGCCGCCCACAAAGCCGCCCTTGAACAGGAACAGATGGACTACACCCAACAGTTCTTCCAGCTTCAGAAAGAAATGACGGCCCTCACCAAAGAAGGAGCGGCCGCCGATGCCGACATCTCGAAGCTAGAGGAACTTCTTTTGCAAGCCCGGAATAAGAGGCAAGAGGTGGCGAGCAAGATCTCATTCACCCAAAAAAAGGTTACCGATGTCCAGTCCTTACAACACCGCAAACACGCTGAGCTTCAGGCACTCGCCAAGAAGCACGAGCAGGATCTGAAGGATAAGGAGATGAGGTGGCAGCAGATTCACCAAGACCGGCTGACTCTACTAGAAAGCAAAAAACCTTCCTCCCTTCGACAAGCCCAAGATCAAAATTTGACAGGGCTAGACCAGGCCATGGCTGATGATGCCACGATTGCCTCATCGCCCATGCAAAGTTTGAGGGCACCACAACTCGCCCCTAGGGTTTCACATCAATCCACGGGATCAGAGGGCATGTTCATGGGCGGGCCTGTTCAGCCTCCATCTCTCAAAGCGCCCACAGATAATGGTCCTCTTGAGTCACCGGGTCTCTCAGTCTCTAAAAGGATAGGCGCTCCAGTGTTAGAGGCGCCAACACTTCCAAGGAACCACGACGCCGAGGAGCAGCGTCTCGAAGGCGCTTCCCGTCCTGCGGCAAGTCAAAAAACCCCGATCCTTCAGGCACCAACAGGCTACCAGGCGCCATTTGCTCAACCTCAACATTTTCCACCGCCAAACCCGAACGCTTCTTCGGGTGCGCTCGTCTCCGTCTCCCCAACTGTTGTTCCGAGCGTTGAGACCCCCGATCAACAGACAGATCCAGCTGTGTCCGAGATGCAGAATGTAACTAGTACAGAATCACTTAATGTACAAGTACCGGAAGAGCAAGCCACACCAGTCACCGTTGCTGCCCTCAACGGAGCAACCGACATTCCGACCCCTTTGCAAACCTCCGAAGAGGGTCCCGAGGCAGACGTCTCATCCAAGGAGGGGACAGAGGGCAAAGCTGTCGATCTGGGAGCCCCCGCCCGGGCGGAGGTTTTCTCCACACATACTGAAGGCTGGGACGTCGAAATGAGAGATGCTGCCCCCCCTCAGGCTGCCACCGAGACGACTGTAGTTCTGGGCCAAGAGAATGCCGGACCTACCGTCTTCAAGTCTCCTGATCAAGTGGAGACTCGAGAGGCAGCATCTCAAAGAGCAGACGTGGAAATGTCAGGCATTCAGATCACAGCGAAGCAGTCCGAGGTGTCACCGCCTACACAGATAATGGATGCTACGACCTCCAAACTTGGTGCTGACTCGGCGAATGTCGATAATGGGTCTCCGGCTCTAGCAGATACTGCTGATTCGCCCCTTTCTGATCTTAGTTCGATCCCATCACCGCCATCCGACACATTTACACACGAAGGTAGCCCACCTAGACAGCCTCCTAGTGTGTCGGACGGCAAGCTGTGCGTTTTTGATGAGGACGGCAGACTGGTGGGACAAGTACGTCGTCTGACCCACACCACCTCTCCCAACATTGAAAAGATAGCGGCATTTCCGCTCAAGCGCCATGTTCAAATTCGTTCTGGCCGCAAGTTTACCTCGGAGGATTTGGATAGGGTATACCACGTCAGTGATGTTAAAGGGACAAAATGGACAAGTTGTTATATCCAAGCCACTGGGAATATTCAAGGTCAACCCTGCAATACCTGCGCGAAGCACAATGGGCCGTATGAAGAGTGCATCATTTTGGATGCTGACGATAGCTTTCCAAAATGTGGCAACTGCGAGTGGAATCGGCAAGCCTGCGTGGGTGCCTCTTTGCGGCCCAAAACAGCGTCGGCCCCAGGCCCTGCTCCGGACCCGGCTGCGGCTGCGGCTTCGGCTCCGGCTGCGGCTCCGGCGGTGGCTCCGGCTTCAGCTCTAGAACCAACACCGGCAACAATATCAACTGCCATCAGCAAACCCTCCTTCGGTTCCAGTTTCACCGCTATAAACAGCCCATCAGGGGACCAGCAAGACAGCGCTTCTGCCAAGGATACAGCCGATGCCGCCCAAAATCAAGCCGCGCCTCCCGTCAAGAAGGCCGGCCGAAAATCATTGCCCACCTCACGTGTACAGTTGCCCTCTCATCCAGGTACCCCACATGCAGGCTCGCCTGAACCGGCTGAACCAAGTCGTGCGTCCCTTCCGGAGATCACCAAGGAAAACCTTTGTCTGAAAGATGACGGCGTGGTGTACACGGAGCCTCCGTTTATGGCTGGTGTGCCACTGGCCAAAATATCTCCCGATCATCCGTATTGGGAGCAAGACTGGGATTCCGATATTGCCTCTCACGTTCGAAAGGAGCTTGAAAAGTGGACCACCAAATTTCAGGAGATGGACAGTCAGGGAATCAAGGACCACCGGAAATATGAAGCTCAGCGACAGATCAATAGGGGCCAACTGACACTCAAGTTTCTAGAGGAGGGCGAACTACATCCATACCAGCTTGTTGGAAAGGCGTGGATGGACACCAAAAAGATTATCAAGTACAACACTCTATACCGCCTGGCGAGCACTTTGATGGAGGACCTCCCCAAAATGGACCTTGGCATGACACCGGCTGAATGGATGCGTCACAGGCTTTACGAGATTTATCAGGAGCAGGGCCCCCATTTCAACTTGGCTTCGACAGTAGCTAGTTTCTACCACGACCCCAAGCACGCCCAGGTCCGGGCCAAGAATGGAATTGTCAGTGTTGGTCGCCCGCACAAGTCAGCAACCAAGCCTAAAACTCAGATTCCTGGGCAGGAGGACAACGGTTCGAAACTTACGCCGAGGGCGTTGAAGCGGAAGGAACCACACGCAACGCCCAAGGCAGCGCCAGTTCCGCCCAAACAGGAGGATGCAGAACCCGAACCTGAACCGCAGCAACTTCAGCCGCAGCAGCCGGAGCCTCGCCCACGTTCATCCCCTCGAAAGCCAGCAGGACTTGATCACAAACCAAGGCCACGTTCGCGATCTGGGAACCCCCCTTCTGCTCCTATAGCCGACTCGGACGACGAGGGCATGCCTCTGATCCGGGCAGCCCATGCCACCCCGCCGCCGCCGCAGGCAAAGAAAAAGATCCGCGTTACGTCCACTGTAGATCCAAGCAACACGCCAGACCTCTACTACCACGGATTCACCGATGTAGACTCTTGCTCCGATGACCGGCTCGAGCAGATTGACTGGCGGGTGAATCAAATCAAGACGGCCGAGGTATCGACGAATCCGGGGGTGACTCAGTACTGGCACTGGGTGGACGACGCGCACCCCGGCTACTGCGAACACCAAGTGCTCAAACAGCTCCGCCCCCCCAAGTGGGCCGTGTTCAAGGAGCCGTACAACTTCCATCTCCGGACTGTGGACTGCGAGGAGATTGTCTACGGCCCAGGCAGCCACAGGGTGATCATTCGGCGCAAGGCGCATCTGCAACCCAAAAAGGGAGACATGCTCGCCGAGTTCAAGCGTGATCGGACAAAGAAGAGATTTTTGGAGTTTATGCACCAGAGGGGGGTGAGGATCGTGAGGAGTAATAAGTGAGTGCGCTGGTGTTTCTTTTATCTTTGGCGCATAACCAATACTGACAGGTGTTGGGTAGGGAATATGTCGACGGTGCGTGGGAGAACTTGAAGCCAGCCTTTGACATGCCCGGCCAAGACCGCGATTCGGACTAGCATTCTCACTGGTGGACGAGTCTCTTCATACCATGTTCCCAGCACATTTGGGGGGAGTCTGGCTTCTCCTTTTGAAAGCCCCAGATCTGGAGGACAAGTTGTACCACAGAGCTGCTGCCTGTGAGACAAGCTGGTTCGCCAGAGGGGACCAACAAAAACGTGTTCGAGTTTACCGAGCAGAGTGAGGGGTTGTGGGATACACAAGTTACCTACTGGCAACGTTTCCTTGGTTTGCTTTCTGTTTGCTCTTCGTAATGTTGGCCCGTTTCGTTTCTTTGCGTATATAAGTTGTAGCAAGCTTCGGGAGTCTCGAGGCGCCGTTTCTTTTGTTGGAGTGGACTGTGGAAGGAAAGAGGTGCGGCTAGCAACAAAAAGTGGGAACTGCTTTATGGAGTCTGTGGTGGTATAGGTTTCGAATACTTGTACAATACAATGGGAATGAGTGCGGAGATTGTGAGAGCAAATGCGGATCCGATGGTTTTGGAAGTTTTTATCTTTAATGAAGTTGGTAGTGCTACTTTCTAGAGCGGCTTTGATGTGGTTGCTTGTGAGTCATCTGGCATCTATTGACACGACCATGATTGTTGACCTGAATAACCCTGAAACTTTGGCGGGATGGTGAGTTGGTGATGTGGTATGAATGCTTGATTTAAGCCGTTTCGATTTGAAGAAGTCTTGGGAGCTCACACCAAAGAAAATTCCGTTTTATAAGACATCAAGTTTTGGCAGCCTTCTCCACGGGGCTGTGTAGCCTTGCCTTGCGCCAAGGAATGCCATGCGGCAGGAAGCCCACAATCGGAACTTGCCGTCAAAATTTCCCGGAGCAGAGGCAGAGCTCATAGCGGAGTGTGTGGGCAGCCCAAGAACCACCGCCGGGGAGTCGCAACCGTGATAGTTGAAGCTGCCGTCCCACACCTCATTCCCAGCGCAGCAGCAGCCATTGATTCTACCTGTCGCCAGCGCCACCCTTGATATCACGCCCTCCAACAACCTGCGACGACGAGCGAGCAATAGGTTGTCGATCAACCCCGCGCCGCCAACCATCCTTCCCCCACGAAAGACAAACCGAGCGACGACGACAGAGGAAAGAAGAGAGAAACCATGTTGTACGAGACAATCGGCATTGTATGTCCCCCCTCGCCGAGCCCTCTTTCAAACGAAACAAAACCAGCAAACCACCCGATTTCTAACAAAAAGCTCCTTCTTGTTTTTCCAGGTCCGCTCCGGGCACCTCCCCGAAGTAAAAGAGCTGGTCCTCACGGCCGGCAAGATCATCCTCCAGCAGGGGGGTGTCATCCGCGACATCCGTAACTGGGGCACCTTCTCCCTCCCCCAGGCCATCTCCCGCGGCCAGCAGCGCCACACAAAGGGCCACTACTTCATCATGCGCTACGACTGCGGCATCAAGGCCAACGAGCAGGTCCGCAAGACGCTCGCCCTCGACGTGCGCGTCATCCGGTCCGCCAACGTCAAGCTCGGCAACGGCAAGCTCGAGACGCTGAGCAAGTTTGGCGAGATTCGGTGGGATAAGCTGGAGGGGGAAGTGTAAGAGATGCGGTAGCGGAAAAGAAAAAGAAAAAAAAGAAAGAAAGAAAAACGAAAAATAGAAACGGGATACCCAGGGATAAACAATGAACGTGAGGGGCTTACAAGGGAAAGGAGGCGATTTCAGAGATAAGAGTTTCTGTATGATATGTATTGTATATGGATTGGCAAGGGAAATATGGAAGAAGAGGCTACCATTTCCAAGGATATGACATGGCCATGCTGAAGTCTTGCAGGTGAGCATCTATGCATCACGGTTTCTAACAGAGGACGTCCGGAACTTTAAGAGCAGCAGGCAGTTGCGGCATCTCAAACCAGAGGGGCGCCAGTATTCGGCTACTAAAGATGACGAGTTGACATTTTGCATACTATTTTCGCAGGACTCGGTCTTGTTGCAGAGGCATATGCTGTAGTAGACCAGCCTCCAGAATAAGCCTTGTACCCAACAAGTAGCCCATTAAACACGCAGAACGCTTCTTTTGGTTTAGTCTATTGTGGTGCTTCATGCTTTCCCCTTTACCAGCCTGCAGATATAACGCCATGACAAATGCTTCAGCCCGTGTACCCATCCCAGAAGCACCACGCCCTATGCAAATCCCCCGTATGCCCGCCCCTCCGGTTCCGCATGAGGAATACGACCCTCCATGGCAAGTCCTGGTACGAACCCTCCAAACCCAGTGACAGTATTTGAACAAGCGCCTTCTCTACTCGTCCACGTCCATGTCGTCCTTGGCCTTGGGAGCCACAATCCCCTTCTCCCGGCACCAGACCACAAAGTCGTCGATGATGCCTGGCCAAGCTTGCTCCTCGGACCAGAAACCAAGGGACTCATCCTCGAGCGTCTTGTTGACGAACACCAATGTCTGGTTCCACAAGTCCTTGCTCACGGTGCGTGTCCACTTTCCTTCTTCGGCCGCGTCGGGATTTGGTGGCGGAACGTAAAACTTCTCCTGCAGGTACTCTGACCACGACTCCAACCAGTTGACATTGGCAGTCTTCCACTCGTGCCCAATGCCGGCGTCGAAAAGCATCTCCCACATAGCGCAAGCCGTGTCCATGGCCATGGCCTTGTTAGTTTTCCCAACAACAAAGGCGTACTGGTACAGCTTCTTGTAATAGGCTGGGTCGTGGGAGACCTGCTTCATCCGAGATTGGACATAGCGTTTTTGGGTTGCCAGGTCGGGTTTGACGCTGGCGTCGAGAGTTTGGATGACCTCGCTCCAGCCCTCCACAAAGCCTTCCTTGGTGATTTCTCCAATGGTCGTGGCCTTGACGATTTCACACACCACAAGCAGGCTGTAATCGGCAGGGTTGGCGCCCACAGCCTCGAGGTAGCGCATGGATGAATCTGCCCCCAGGGCCGGGTCCCCGCTATCGTGGTTGTCATTCTTGTCCTCGTCTAGTTTGGATGTCAGAATTGACCTGGGGGGTTCCCTTGCCGAGCATAAACTTACCAGTCTCGAAATTATCAAAGATGGCTTCTAACTGCTTCTTTCGCGCGTCTGCCTCCTGCTGCTTCGCACTCGAAGCTCCATCATGGGCAGAAAAGTATCTAGAGCAGAAAGATTCGAGGTCAGCGGTTCTATTCAAGAGTGCATGTGCGGACTGCGCTGCATAAACAAAACGAACTTGAGTGGCGACCTGTCTTTCGACTTGGACTTTGCCCCCTTGGCCGACAGATCGGGGGCGGCCTTCTTGGTGGCAGACTTTGACTTTTTCGGTGCCTTGGGCATGATGATGTCTGGAGGCTTGATGGTGGTGTTGGGTGGGGCTTCTCTAATGGAGAGCTGTGGTGCAGGTTTTGGATTGGAATCAATAGTAGGGACCGGGAGAGAATGCAGTGATGAGTCGCCGCTGTCAGTCTCGGTCGCTCCCTCACTAGGCGGCGCCTTTGGTGGAGGTTGCCCTGGTCGTTTGTGAAAGCACGAGGCAAACAGGGTGCGGAGCACACTGCGCCCGCTGTTGCCTTCGTGCCTGCGGCTAGTGCCCATTGTGAGGAAGAATCAGGTCCTAGGAATTGGATGGGCAGGTGCAAGAACTTGTTTTTTGCATTCGATGCTTGATTTGCTCAAATGCCCGGATGCTCAGATGCTCAACTGCTCAGAGCGTCTCCCAAGATCAGACTGAGGTGGGTTCCACTGGAAACCTTCAATAAGCCAGAGGGCAACGCCCTCATAATGGCTTGAATGCGCCAAAAGTCAAAGTAATGCCGACGGTCAAGCGTCGCAAAGGAGAAGAATGAAAAAAGAAACGAGAAGAGAAGTGTCCCCAAAAGAAAAACAGCCGGGAAAAAGGAACAGTTGCACAAATGAAAGTGGGATGGCAAGTGTTTTGTCTAGTTGCGAGAGCTTATATGAGACATGGTGTCGCAATGCCGATCTCTTCTTCCAGAACACTTCCACGGCCGGCCACCCCCCCTAAACCCAGCGTTTGGCCGTCTATCTCGTGGAGAGTGGAGGCCGGACGAGCCTCCTTATCCATCGCCAACCCGACGACATGACCATTTTCCCGTCTCCGGGATGGGAGCCGCTTCAAGCAGGGAACCCAGCGGGGGTGGGGGGGGGGGGACCGCCATGGCAAGGGCAACCAACTTGGACAGTGCCGGCGCGGTGACAAAGTGCAAGGGGAACAGCAGGAGACTAATACGAATATGCGTAAATGGAAATGAAACTGACCTGTTCACAGCGGCATTGAGATCGTAGTTGGAATTCTTCAGGTACTGTCGCATTCATCCAGGTGTCAGCGCGCGGGTCATGCGGGAGCAAGGATAGAGGTCCATAATAGTTGATATCGGCCCGAAAGAAGGGGGTCTTTTCGGCCATACGGTATGACGGGACGAGAAAGAGAGAGAGAGGGAGGGAGGGATGGAAGAGAGAGAGTTAAACCCACCAGCTGCGCATTTTCACGAGACGCATTTGTGGCCTCGACAAACTGCGATGCCAGGCGCCGCTGTGTGGTTGTGGACGGCATGGCTGCTGGCACAGAACCCAAATAATAAAGCCCAGTCCGCGGCCGTAAGACGGTGACTGACTGTCTGTCGGATGTTGCCCTGCACGCTCGACGTCCTCCAAGGTCTTGTCCAACACGAGGGCAGGACAAGAAGCAATCCGCACGGTATCGCACAGGCGGCAGTAGCCCAGGTCTCTTCGCAAACGGGAGGGGTTGGCTGGGAATGGCTGGATGGATGGATGGCACGGCGGCGTCCGTTATCGTTACTGGGGCGGATAGAGCAGTGGGAAGTCAAAAAACAAGCCCTAGATGTCGACTGCCGAGGCGATCAAGTCGTGTCTTTTTTCGTTCGGTGCAGGCAGAAGAGGGGAAGACTGGTGGTCGGATTCGGTCGCCAAGCGAAAGGGGGGGATGTCGAAAAGGGCCTAAACGCCTGTTCGGGTCTGAGATCCGAATCGCGGGGTAGTAGACAGCGACAGAGAGGTGTATTCGCTTGTGGCGGACAGGGCAGTACGGAGGTGTCGAAGCAACAGTTGGGGAGGGGCACTGCTATATAAACCTACTGAGGTGGCTCACACGGCGAGAAAGAAATGGATGGGATGGATGGATGGATGGATGGGTGTTGAGCTTTCAAAAAGCGTCAGACCGGAATGCGGCGCCTTGGGCTGGCAAGGCTGAAAAATGGACGTCATGGCGGGGACCCCTTCAGGTTCCGTCCCGTCCCTTGAGCTCGGGGTGTGGATCTGAGGTAAGGCATCGACCATCGCTAAGCAGCTATCGCTATCGCCGCCGTATGGCGGGAATCTTGGCGTCCGTCCGGGGGGGCTGTTTCTGGTAGGCCCATTCACCGCATCTCGGGCAGACCACTAGCGCAGCTGTCACGGTGCCCGGCGTGGAGCTGCCGATGCATTTTACTGTGACATTTACGGCCTTGGTGGCATAGTCTCGGCCGATATATTTCATCTTTTTTGCCGTGAGCATTATTAAGAACGAAACATCTACCTGGTTCTGGTCAATCTCGTCTGTGTCAGTGCAAGTGTGAGAATGATTTGATAAGTAAAGGGGTATCGCAACACTGGGCGGCGTCCCTGCCAAAAAACAAAAAAAGCAAAAAAAAGCAAAACAGAGGTATTCATATATACAGCCTTCCGTTCATCCCAAGTCGACATAAAATGAACTCCGCCCATGAATGATGTGAACAGCGCCAGAAACGACGAAAGCAAAACCGCCGCTTCAGCCAACACTGCACCTAGTCTATACTTTCATGCCCAATCCTCGCTGGCTTTCATGCTCTCAGTCTCAAGTGTTGATCCTGCTGCCCGTCACAGAACTCCTCCAATCGTTGTAGCTTGGCGTGTTGTGCCTACGTCTTCCGTACCCTTATCACGGTTGGCCTGGGACAGCCAAGTAAATCCAATCGAGCCAATCGTGTTGTGGCTGCTCTCCCTCCGAGCATCGCTGTCCGATACAACATTCAGATCTGGTGGTATCTGAAGCGTCTTCGGACTCACTAGCCTCTCGCCGCGCCTTTCACCACGCATCGCCCGACTCCGCTGGAGCGAGCGCATGTCTCGGCAAGCCCTCTAATCGCCGAGTGGCATGCCCTCAAGTTCATCAATAAGCCGGCGCCAGTTGTCTGCCAGCATCTCCGAGTACTTGACGCGCTCCTGAGCCCAATCTTGGTTCCACCGCGAGACGTTGTACTGGGTTTGCTGGAAAAAGAGCAACTCGTCGCGGATGCATTCCTTCACAAAAACGGACCGATTGTGCTGGTTGACGATCGACTCCTTGTCCTAGAGTGGCCCTTTGGTTAGTTCCCAAGTTCTGGGTCTTCCACTGCAAGCGAACCTCGAACGAACCTTGATGATGGCTTCCACCACCTTTTCCATCTCGCCCGGCTTGACCATCCCTTCTGGCTTGGTGCGCAGAGCAGCAAGCCGTGTCTCGTTTGTGGCAATGCGGCGCTCCAGCTGAGGGATATTGTCCTTGTCGAGTCTTTCCCTACGATCAAAAAGATCTCGCAAACTGACCAGCGCGTCTCTCTGGCGCTTGAGGTCCTCCAACACACCTTCGTCCCACGCACGAGCTTCGTCCTCCAGCAAACCCTGGGCCGTGCGCAGATGACGACTCATTGCTTGGAGGCCGTCATTCAGCAGGGGAATTTCGTTGGTGTCGGTGGCATATGTGTCGGCACTGGCCTCGGTCAAGGACGTGAGGGTCAGCGCAACCCGGGCATGGTCAGCGGCGACGCCCTCAGAGCGCTTGACAAGCCGGTCCATGATGTTGCAAACCGTAATGTATAATTCAGCGCTCCGTTTTACGCCAGCACGAGTGCGACTAAAGAGTTCCTCCAGCGTCTGTGGGAGGGAATCTTCGAGCCCTGGAGGCAAAGCGCGGCCGGCAAACTCATCCTGTATGGAGATCGTAGCTTGCTTCCGCCAAACCGACAGTTCCTGGTGCTCCTTGGGTCAGCTTCGACATCAGTCACAAAGAAGGCCGGGATGTTACTCACGGTGGGGACGGTTAAGAACATGATGACCATCTGCTCCTGGCTCAGGACTGGATGCCGAACAAGCGCGTTGAGGAACCTAGCCAGACCGCGGCGTCTCTTCTCAATAAAGGCCCCGTCGTTGGACAGATGGTTTCCGTTGACTACATCCTATTAGCATCCTTCGCTGTCGCAATCACAAAATGATCACGGTGTTCGCACCTGCAACCCGCTTCGGAGGTAAAAGCGGCAGCACTCGGAAGGGATATCGCTTGTGCAGACAGTCCAACAACCACACAAAATCGCTATACCGTCGAATCACCTTGCTGGTTCGTCTTGTGCTGGATACCTCGTAGTTGTGGTGCTGAAACAGAAACATGCCCTCCTTCTCGGGCATCAAGGTAACCAGTATGTTTTCTTCCACAGCTGAGCCTGCTCGCCCGCCTCCAATGGTCCTGCTAGGAGTCGGGCCCACGGGCTGAACAATCGCAGGCTCACGCGCCCCTTCGTTGACGGCAAAGGGAACAGTGGGAATGGCACCCTGACTGCTGAAACCACCGGCCGATGACGGGTTCCCATCAAAAAATCCCCAGGTGCCTGCCGACTCTCCTACTGGTCCCGAAGCGGACGGAGGTGCACTGGTGGTGAAGGTAGACGTTGTGCGGCCCGGCATCGTAGCCTGTGGGCTCGTGCTGAACAAGCCGCTCCCGTTCTCAACGGGTGCCGTACCGGGGACATCGCTGCCGTTGGATCGCGGGGGTTCGGGGGCGTGGTTATGGTTCTTGTGCACGTCGGGCGTGTTCCACGGATCTTCTGGGTAGTCCATGGACGCCTTCCTAATGGTGCGATGCTGGCGGGGCGAAGGAAGCGGCTTGTGGGCCGACGCAGGAGGAGGTGGTGACACTGGTCGCTGAGGCGGTTTGGCACCCAGTTCGGCAAGATGGGGCAGGGCTGGTGTGGTGTCGACGAGGCCGTGGAGCTTGGGCTGGGGTAGACCTGGGGAGTTGACGCAACAAGGTTAGCTTGGATAAGCGCAAGGATGCAGCGGGAGGGAAATCAATCGAGGTGGTTGACAGCTCGTGGGATGCTGGCGATAAGATAAGGTGATGCAACAGGCGAAGAGACACTGTAGTGGAAAGCCGAAAGACAACAATGATGTGGAGAGGCGGGGCAACCCATCACTCACTTCGGCGGCGCTCATCCACACCATCCAGGCTAACCGTCTCGCCTTCCTGGGCCAGACCAATCAAGGCCAGCAGAACATTGAACTCGCCCCGTTCCAGCGAGATGCCCTCGCTGCCGCCGCCGGGAGGAACCACAATCCCCATTATGCGTGCCTGGGCATCTGCACCTAGCTTAGCAGCCGCTAATGTTCTCGCGACGCCACCAGACGTGATGCGGCCTCCGCTGCCATCCTCGCGGGACACGGCGTCGAACACCTCGACGTAGCTGTCGGGCACATCCGACGAAGCCAGCAGGTTGCGGATCAGATCGGCACGAGTGTGGTGCTTGCGGGGCGTCGGCAGGTCCCACGGCGACGAGTCCGACCCAGCATCATCGTCTGCGAAGAGAGCCGTTGATGTTGATTTAGTCATGGGCGACTCGTCCTCAAAGAGCGATGATTTGCTGTTTGCGACATGGCTGGGCCCGGTGCCTGACGAGGCAGCTTCTGGCAGAGAGCTTCCAAAAAGAGACATGGCAACAAGGACAATGGGGTAGATAGGTAGGTATCAGATTGAAAAGCAGGTTGAAGAGAAGGCAAGACTATGTGCGACGTGATTGATGGCCAGAGACCAATGGTGATTCCTGAAAGCAGCTGTCGCGATGCGCTGCAAATATCATAAATGCATTGGATAGAAAGGTCCTTGGAGTGCCAGCGATGTTGCAACGATGCTAAATGGGGTGTTTTGTTTCTTCACGATGGCGAGGGATGTTGGAGATGTTGGAGGACTCGATGTTTCCTGGACGGGGGCGCTGGCGGCTGGACCGACTGTGACGAAACCAGTTCCTGCTGCTGCTGCTGCTGCTGCTGCTGCACACGGAGCGTGGCCGGACAGGGATAGCTTGTGCTTGACTTGTGCTTAGCCTTGGGAGAAACCGTTGCAGACTACGCCACAAACTGGCGCATCAGCCACATGGAACAGCCCAGCATGGAAATCAACATTAAAGGCACTTGCGTAGAATAAATGCTTCACAACACGGGCATCATACAGTACATTTTTGTCATTATAAAATACACCGCCCCAATTGGCCCTGGTTTGGATTCTAAAAGAGCCTCTCCTCGCTCGCGTCGGCCGACTTCTTCGACTTCTTGCCCACAAGAGCCTTCTCCCCAGGCACCTTGAAGTACAAACTGGGCGACTCGCCGGTCTTCAACGTGTGGCTCAGGTACCCTCTGTGTGCAGGATCCCGGTAATACTCGATATCCCATCTGCTCGTCGGGTCTGGCAACCGGTAAAAGTGCTTTCTGCTCGTCCTCGCCTGCTGCAACACACTTTCGACATGCTCGGGTCCGACCGGAAGGGGCTTGTCGGTGTGGACGCTCTTTCCGGCAACCAGGTTCTTGATGGCCGCCTTTGTGTAGTATCTCGTCGTGATCTTGCCGCCAGCGGCCTCGACAGCCAGGATGGCAGAGGCCGATGCTCGGGAGACGACAATGTCGATCGGTGTCCTGATCTCGTTCTTTCCACGGGCGAGAAGCTTGATCCCATCCTTGATTCCAACCAGTCCAGACCTCACAAGTTCGCGGGGGGTAATCGTCTTGGTGGGATCCAGGCGGCCAGCGTCGATCCAGCATTGCAGTCGGTCGAGGTTAAGTTCGGCCATTACCGGCGCGCGACTGAAGCATGGTATGTTAGCCCAGTGCCTCCAGATGTTGCAGAGATACCTACTGGTTGACAAAGCCCTTCTGACCATGCTTGAAGATGAGGGGAGTCTGACCACCCTGAAACCACGGGTTGACCTTGTTGCGGGCCTTTGTACCCTTCATACCACGACCGGCCGTCTTGCCATAGCCGGACGAGGCACCACGACCTCTGCGGATGCGCTTGTGGTAGGCACCCTTGTTGTCAGAGAGGCTGGCGAGAATCGAGGCGCTCCTGGTCTGCACAGACAGCGCGGCGAAGAGGGAGACGAGAGATGGCTGCTTTGGCGCCACCTCGAGGGCCCTTCTGCAGCATTGCGCCGCCTGCGCAAACGGTAATCTGGGGGGCATCGCGGCGGTGGGCTGTCGTGATCGCTCTGCGCTCTCTCAAAAATTGGTCGGCGGTTTCCAATTCGAAATATCCCGGCATCCAAGCCCCTCCACGCCATTGGCTGCAGCCACCCCACCTTCCACCGCTGGCAGCTTGAAAGCCTGGCAGCAGCTGGCAAGTACTTTACCGACAGCTGTGTTGGGGTGACTTCGAAGGTATCGACTTCACACTCCTTTGAGAACACTTTGTAATTCTGCAATAGACACATTCAGACAGGGAGGCCTGTTTGCAGCCGAGTGTCAATATCATTACTTTCTATCTCTTTACACTTCCCGGCCCCTTCCCCAACTTGTACTTGTCTTCCACCGCCTTGCTATACGGCAAGGTTGTATTTCCAATCCTTCCATCTCGCCCCGTGCTGCTTCCTCTCACGCACTTTCCATCCCCCCAAGCAACTTCCCTCGCAGCTCTCCAAATGGCAGTGATGTTTCTCGCCATCTCCCACGTAAAAAACAGCCTGCAATGCGCCGCCTGATACCTCATCTGCAGCGGCACCTCCTTGTCCCCAATAACCTCCCCCTTCTCGAGATCATACGGGAACATGTTCCCCAGATTGTACCCCACGTTCGCCCCGCCAGTGTCTCTCGCCGCAGTCGGGAGACCGACCGGAATCCGGAGAGGCGGCTTTCCGTTGACCGGAAGCTTGACTCCAGGAGGCAGAGGGGTGGAGGCGTTTCTCGGGTCGGGACTGACGAAGTCTTGGAAGCTGTACACCGGTCCGCCTTTGACTTGACCGATGGCCTGCATGGGCTGGTTCAGAGGACGGCCGCCGAGGGCGATGGTTTTGACGCCGTGGATGTGTGCGAGGATCGAGGTGAAGATGGCGCAGGCAGATGCGCACTCGCCGTCTGTGACGATGACCATGTCCTCGGGACGGAAGGGCGGCGCAGGGGAGACGGGTGGGAAGGGAAAGGACTCAAACGCGTTGATGGTTACGTTGATAAGAGAGTGGTTGGTGAAGCTGTTACCTTTTGAGTCGACAACCGGGCCGAAGAACTCTTGGAAGGAGGACCATCGAGTGCCATTGGGCGTCAGGTATAGGTTCAAGAGGCTGCGGAGAGGTGCGGTGAGTGCAGTATTATTGGACTGAAGCTTTTCGAGCTCGGTCCCTATCCACTGGAGTTGAGGGTGGGCTCGAACTTGATGCAAGAGGGGCCAGTTGTATGGCGCGGCTGGGTTGGAGACAGGAAAGAGATGAAGGTAGACGATGGTAATGTAGTCGGTGAGCCCACCGCCATTTCCCTGCAGGTCCAGAATGAGCTTTGTACGATTCGAAGCTCTGGCTGCCGTGATAAAGTCTTTGGTAGCGTTATTGACCCTTGCAGGGAAGGAGAGCAAGGCCAAAGGGTCGTAAGGGCTCTGCGTTTCCACAAAGCTGTTGAGGGCAAGCACTGCAGTATCCTCAAAAGCAACTTCTGGCAGCAAGAATGTCCGCAACGACTCGCTTGGTGTTGTGCTGAAGGGGGTCGGAAACCCATTACGGGGAGCAGTCCAATTCTTGTCCGCCCAGTCGTAGGCTATCTGCGCCCAAGTGCTGGGAGTCGTCCCATTCCCCTGGCCGTAGGCGTTGTATAAACTTGTTCCAGAATCGATATCGGAGAAATTTGCGCGCACATGAGCTGTGTTGTCAAAGCGAAGAACGGTGTCATTCTGGAGCTTTACATTTGTGGCATCTTCAAGACCGAGAATGTAGATATCATTGTTCTCTATGTGGTTCAAATTGGCGTCTTTGGAAACACTTGGGAACAAAGTGTTGAACCGAGCATCCGGATCGTGGCTGCCACTGCTTTGGATGGATGATTTGAGGAAGAAGTCGATAGCGGGGACGCCGTTGATAGATACGACTGGAGAAGGAGTATACCCATCACCGGTGTGCTTGATGTCGTCTCCAGACAAGGAATACTGTTAGCAACTGTCTGTTTATCAAAACTCGGGATATAAAACAGAAATCCATTACCACGGAGATATATGCTTGGTAGTTCGAGACCATCCTGAGATATCGAAACGAACTGGACAGATCTCTCAAACGTAAACAACTCCAACAGCAATGACCTGGCGCTAAAGTGGCCATCCCTAACACGGGTGCTAAGGAGAGTATGCAGATCCGCTAAAAAGTCGAACATGTTGGAATATATTTGCTTTTTACCTTGAAGATTTGCCGAGATGTCCTTGAGTCCTTGAGTCAAGTCAACAGCCTCGGATAGATAGCCCTACAACATGTTTTTTCAGCATAAATTACTTCCAGTAGCATCCCAGAAGTTCCTAGGATTCCCTAATGTTGGGCACAACGTCGAAATGCATTTTTGTTTCTCACCTTGGGGGGATTACGCAAGTAGTCCACTGTGCTTTGCCATTCGACGAGAGGAGCAAGATAGTCAACATGGCTCTTTGCCACATCTGCATAAAGAGGGATAGATTTAAGGCACGCAAAGGCAAGAGATGGCCGTATAGGAGAAGGCGGGACGGGTGGTTGAAGCAGTCGGAAAACCCCGTCTAGGTTTTTAGGAACTAAGGCCAAGTACCCAGTGTCAATGATACATTCAACTGTATTGAGACAAGGTGGAAAATATGGCACTGACCGATATCATTGTCTATCATCCACTTTGCGACATTTTCCTGGATCTCTTTGCATGGCTCCTTTACACCTGTCCATCCGCGAGAGACTTGCGCGTTGTGGACATCGAGGGGGTGGGCGGAGGCTTGGAACGGAAAGACAACCAGCGAGGCAACCGATGCCACTCCAAGACAAGTGAACTTCATGGCGCAATGTCAACAAGGGTAAGTAACAGCCGGATATGTTTCAAGAGTTGCTGGCAGATATGCTTGGGGCTCTTTTATGTTGATTCTCATTGTTACACAAACCTCTACTCAGCCAACTGCGGTCGTGCGATCTACAGAGAACCACATAACACGAGGATGGGTCGACAACAAGCGAAATCCTTCGACACGTCATGGCGTGTTGTTGGTAGTTAATTCCTACAGCACAGCCACATGCTTACCGGTTATATTCACCTAGGCGTTCTTGACTTCGGGCTGGATTGCCGAGTACCACCTTGGCGGCAGGAGTCTTGGTTTCTCACCACGAACACACTTGAACAGGTAGGTAGATGTCTACATAATTGGGCATTAGATACTTGATGCTCTCTAATCAGCCAAGGCATCTATACAAAAGAAGGTGTTATCCGACAGCAGCTGATGACATGGCTGATTTTCTCCCAGTAGTCCACCTCCCCCTCAGCCAAATCATCCTGCGCCCAGACAGCTTGCAGAAGCAGCTTAACGTGATTGAACGACCTCGACGATTCCTCCTTTTCCGCCCTTGCGATGAGGTCAAGAATCACTGCTCTGTATTCGTCGTTTCTTGCCTCGCATCCGAGGATAAAGACGGGGAACTGTCTATCACAAGACTTAAGTTTGGGCAAAATTGAAAAGGCTTGGGCAATGTGCTTTTCAGTTCTGAAGGACTGATTGATTAGGTTGTTGGACGCTCGATTGAGATATATAAGGAGTGCCAGTCGGTAGAGTTCCAGGAGTAGCAGTGAGTCCCTTTCTTCTGGACTGGAAACAGTTGTCCCTGGAGTGGATAGGGGAAGACTACGAATTCTCCAATCAAGAATCTGGAGAAAGTTTTTGTAGTCTTCCGTCTCTTTGGACGACTTCTTCCCGTTGAATGCAGTCGCAGGGCGTGCCGAAAATGCATCACAGACTTCAGATAGAAGCTTGATGAGACCTGTAGCCAAAGACTGAACATTGAAGGGCTGTGGTGTGCTGTTAGAGTATGTGGCTACATCGTGAAAATATCATCCTGATCTTACCTTGGTCAAAAATCTTTGCGATCCTGTGCTTGCAGCAGTCTGTTTCTGCCAGTGTTGAAGACTGAAACGCGCCAGCACATCATGGTAGTATACCCAGTCAAGAATCATAGCCAGGTCTGTGTTTCCTTCTATCTTATCCAATCCGACAGTGTGGATGACCTTCTTAGCGTTCTCCAGGTAAATGATCCATTCACCCGAAGTGCAAGAGGACTTGTGCGCCTCAAAAGAACACAAGAGCATTCCTGCAGCCACATGTTGGATTGCGTCGGTTGCACCAATAGGAGTGATGGACGATGCAGCCCCCAATGCCTGAAGTGCCGTGATTTTGAGCTCAAACGCTTGTGAATGGACATCATCCCGATGTAAGGCGGAAAACGCAAGAAGGCACTGGAGAACTGCGGTAGCTGATGCCGAAGTATTTGCCAAGGCAATCCGAATGAGGGCGTTCCCCAGCTCGAAGCTGTCGTGGCCAAATATTGCCAGCGACTTTGAGGCCGACTTTTGAAAATGCTGAAGGAGGTCTTCGTCTTGAGCCTTGATTACAGATGGATTCCATGCGAGGGGTGGCTCAAGGGTTGGCTGAGAATGCCCTTTTCCCACAGAGGCGTTCAGGTAGTAGTGCAGTTCAAGATCTTTCTGGGAAACATGAACGATCCTTGTAGTTTGAGAATTCTTGTGTGCTTGCTTCCTCGTGCCGGTTGAAGACCGTGACCGCGGTGTTGGAGACTGACCCACCATGGCTCGTCTTTTGTCGCCTAGACGGGGCCATGATAGCTGAATGGTGCGGTCGGATTTGGGAAAGACACATCGTTGTAGTTGGCACTCCGATTGTGCGCCTGGAGTGGAACTGACAACTTCTGGAAAGTCGTCGTGTTGCATGTCAGCTCTCGATGTTGCTCCTTCTGCAAACACGCGGACCAGACTTCTGGGCTCACCTGTAACACCATCTTGCCCACCACCGATCGCTATCCTTGCCGTTGAAAACGCCATCTCGGTCTTGAGTGCCATGTCAAACAAGTAATAAGGTGTTGGCTCAGTCTGTCGGACGTGAGTGGTGAGCCGGGGATAAATCATCTCTCACAAATCAAGTGGGTCGATGGCTTATAAATCAATACACACCACCAACACCAACATTGTTGTTGAAGCCAGAGGACAGTAGCATTTTCTCTTTGTGGTTAGACTATCTTTGAGGTGTGGCTATGGTTTGTTGGAAGCTGTTTACCTGCTTGCTTCTGTTCGTTTCATTGCGAGCTTGAATACCTGATAACCAATTATCATCAAGCCCACCAGTACACAATCCTTCTCCATTGGCACAGTCGGGAAACTGCATGCTTATGAGATCCGAACGGTTCAATCAGCCACTGATAGGGACGACGCGCACAGAATCATGTACACCATCACTTCAGCTCCTCTCCCCACTTTGATGTCTTTGCCACAAACTCCTCCCAAGTCGTCAACTTGTCCTCCAGAAGCGCATGTGTCTCGTCAAGACTTTCTCCACCATAGTAGCCAAACTGCTCGAACAAATGCATGTTTTCCAGCATCTCTTGTGCGACAAAGTCGGGTGCACCCTGGTACTTGGTAAGAGCCTCGTAAAAAGCCTTGTCGGGTATCTGTTTGTAGCTTGCTGTCTTTCCCGCCTCGGGGAAGACCTTCTTGAAGCCCTCGACAATCTGGGCATTGGTAAGATAGCTGGTGGCACCAAGGAGACGCTTGCCGAGAACCTTGTCACGATTCAGTACAGCTGCCTTGATGAACTTCCCGGTGTCGGCGGCTGCGTCGAACAGGGGCTGAACAGCTTGGTCGGAAACAGGCAGGCTCAAGATCCAGGCATTATCGGCCTGCGGATCGCGGCGGAACATGCCACCAGGAAGGTTCGACATGTAGGCTCCTGCAAGAAAGAAGGTGGCTGGGAGGCCAACCTCACGGGCGTAATCCTCCACCAGAGCCTTGCTGTCAAAGTGGTACACATTCGGCAACTTTCCATTACTCACTACAAGAACATGGCCGGTTAGCTCAAGCTAGGTACCTTACACACGTGATTCAGAGAGGACAGTTTGGGAACTCACATTTCGTGATGTTGAGAAGCGAGCTCCAGATGAAATGCTGGACGCCAGTCTCTTTGGCAGCATCGACAAGGTTCTTTCCTTGCTGAATTTCCAGCTTCATGTCACACTTCTCCCAGTAGTTGGTGACTGCGTATACAGCCGAGGCCCCCTCCATGGCTTTGATCAAAGTGGACTTATCATTAAGGTCGGCCTGGCCAGATTAGCTTTTATGATACCTTACTGAGCGAAGATGAGAGCAGTTGGAAGAGACTTACAGCAACGACTACGGCACCTTTCTGCTGAAGCTTTTTGGCTGACTCCTTGGTTGTGTCGCGAGTGACGGCCCTAACACTCCAGCTTGACTTGAGTTTCGGATCTTGAAGAAAAATGTCTGCCACAGAGCCACCTTGGGTGCCAGTGGCACCAAAGACGGTGATGATGTTTTTGGTGGACATTTTGATAGATTGAAAAGCGTGTAGTTTTATTGATAACGGGCGAGAATAGGGATAAGACTGTAGCACTATATTGCCTGGAGAAGTACGATGCTTGGAAGAGGTGACCTCCTCTTATAGCCTTTGGACACCTCACTGCAGAACGCTGACTGCGCCGCACCCTTCTCTTGAACCGTATTAGATAATAGGTCTTGCTGACTGTATATCACTTTGTCTACCTAACTCCGTTCATGCATAAGGCATGGCACTCATGACCAACCTCTACGCTTAATAAGCGGCCATGCAATCAACTGTCGCTACCTGCAGCCAACACGCGGACAAAGGACCGTATGTCGCTTAGTATTTACTTACAAAGGATTGGTCACCATTTTCCATCAGACATTGAGGGGCGATCTAACTGAGACCAGAGTGGCTGGATTACTCACGGTTCCGTCGTTTCTTGCTGTATGAGCCCGAAGTGGAAGGACACAACCGGATGTAAAATATGAACGGGCAGGTACCACAGGTCTCGCCAGCCATTTGTTCTTATCCATGATCTGGAAGAAGTGGTCCAATGACTCTGACCTGTAGGTTTTGAGCGGTTCCGGGTGTTGTGGTAAGGCAAATGCTCATGGCTGGACCGTGGAAACTAGTGAGCCCAGTTGTCGACTCTTCGTGGTAATGACAAGGTAATGAGTAGGTAGTATTGAGTTTGACTTAAATAGGTTCTCTAAAGAAGGGGCTTAGTTAGTACTATAGCCAGTAAAAGGCCAGGACTATGTTAGATAGTTGACGAGCCGAGCTGTTTACTGTGAGCTTCTTGAGATTGATCGACATGGACTGCACTTCTTGGCTCACAGTCGGAAGTCATTCTCCGTCAGCTATTGTATCGGCCAGCCCCACAAACTCCACCATAATCGCGAACTGCAAACGCGAGGCCGATGACCTCAAGGAGAGGAAAATATATGTACCAGGTGGTGATGAGAGGCAAACCGACCTCTTTCTAATAGTACCTCTTCTTCTGCTATCATTTCCAACATGTCCGGAAATAGCACCACCATTCCCACCCGTCCCTTGGGCCCTGGTGGCCCAGAGATTCCAATTCTAGGGTTAGGGTTGATGGGCCTGAGTTGTAAGTCACCTCACCCCCTGTTTACCCCTGAACTGTGTGAATTGACTTGAGCTGTGATGCAGCATTCTATGGAACCCCCCCTTCTGACGATGAGCGTCTCGCTTTTCTCGACCGCGCTCATGCGATCGGATGTACACACTGGGACTCGGCCGCTCTGTATGGAGACAGCGAGGTCCTGCTTGGGAAATGGTTTGAAAAGACTGGGAAGAGAAAAGACGTAAGTGTTGTTGTCTCAACAGCCTTGATTAATCCAGACTCATCAGCTTATCACGAGAAATAGATTTTCCTAGCCACCAAGTTCGGCAATAGAGTGCTGCCGGATGGCACGAGAGAATTCTGCAATGAGCCCGAGTACATCAGGGAAGCAGTGAAGGCGAGCTTGAGAAAGTTGAAGACAGACTACATCGATCTGCTGTACTGGTATGGCCCCTTTAGCACATTGAACTTCCCAATCTAACAAATGAACAGCCACCGCATCAGCGGCAAAACCCCGATCGAAGATGTCATTGAGACCATGAAGGAATTTGTCGAGTATGCCCTCCTCCCAACTTCCAGCAGTCTCACAAGATGCTTGAAATGCTGACCAAGCTCCAAGATCTGGTCAAGTCCGCCACATTGGCCTCTCGGAATGCGGTGCCGACACACTCATCCGCGCAAGCAAGATTCATCCCATCAGGGCTTACCAGATCGAATATTCCCCTTTCACAAGAGATATTGAGTTCCCCGACCTCAACCTAGCCAAAACCTGCCGCGACCTCAAGATCCCCATCGTTGCCTACTCTCCGTTGGGCCGAGGCATGCTCACGGGTAAGTATTCCTCGGCGGACGACTTTGAGCAGGGCGACTTCCGCCGGGCAGTTCCTCGCTTCTCGGCCGAGAACTTCCCCAAGAACATGGAGTTGGTGGAGAAGATCAAACAGATTGCAGCCAAGAAGGGGTGTACGCCCGGTCAACTGACTCTGGCATGGATGATGAAGCAAGACCTCGTCTTCCCTATTCCGGGAACAAAGAAGATTGCATATCTGGAGGAGAATTGGGGAGCCAATTCAGTCTATGAGACGCTTACCAAGGAGGAGGAGATGGAGGTGAGAGCGGCGATCGATAAAGCTGAAGTGTATGGCACCAGATATCCTGCGGCGGCGATGGGTGCTTTGGTAAAGGACACGCCACCCCGTTCCTAGACCATGGCCTAGGGTAGCACAGCAACGCATGCTATATTCTTACCACAAAACTTGAGCTAATGTTGCATCATGAACCCTCCCAACGTTCAACGTCATGGCGTTACTCTTTGCTCTCAGCCACTCTATGTGGGTTGATTTGGAATCGAAAAGGCGGACTGGATCTTTCGATATTCATAATGAGCTGCCTATGTACAGCTCCATCCAATTTGCTTGTACGCAAGAGGGTTTTACCCATTTTGTTGCCATATCCATCACCACAGCCAATCAGAGGCACGATCGGATTTATAGCTCGCAACAAAGCCGAAGCCAGTGTGCAACTCCTTGATATGCACCCTCGACCTTTTTAGGATACATGTTTCTGAACGGCAAAAGCCGAGTATCCAAACCCGAGGGTGGACTTGGACAGGGACACGATAAGACGGAGTCGGATTGAATTCAGACCCGATGGCTTAAGCCCGTGTGTTTTTGCTTGCTTTGGCAGCAGGCCTTCCATCACAGTTAAATACACCCTCTAGCCACCTTCCACGGACTGCTTTTCTCTTCAAAGTGTCTGCAATTGAAGCATACGTACTAGTTGTCTACTCTATTTCTCTCTCTGAGCACTCATCCCTTCGAGAAACGAAGTACGCAACACTCTCAGCCAAGATGTCACTCCCCCAAACATACAAGCAAGCTGTCTTCCGGTCAGCCGGTGCACCCCTGACGATAGAAGAAGTGCCCCTTCGGCAACCCGGACCAAAAGAAGTCTTGGTCAAGGTGGAAGCCTGTGGAGTATGCTTCTCTGATATGTTTGCTCAAAACAACATCATGGGTGGCGGATTGTAAGGACTTTTCCCCTCTCAGACTGCAATCTGTTCAATATCGTTGGATGCTGACAGACTAATAGTCCCATTGTTCCCGGCCATGAGATCATTGGTCGGGTAGCAGCGGTAGGACCCAATGTCAGCACCTGGAAGGTTGGCGATAGGATCGGAAGCGGATGGCATGGTGGACACGATGGTTTGTCTGACCCATCACTTCACATAGCAGCAAGCAGCCAAGATTGCTGACCAACAATCAATTTGAAAGGCACCTGTCGGTCCTGCAAAAAGGGGTACCACCAAATGTGCGATAACCAGGTTGTCAACGGAGAAACCAAACAAGGAGGGTGTAAGTCCGTCCGTTACTGGCCGAGTCCGTGGGCAGTGAATCCAACGTACTGACAATGCCAGACGCCGAGTATGTCTTGCTGCGCTCCGAGGCGGGTGTCCCCATTCCCGAAACAGTGTCAGCCGCCAAGTACGCGCCTATTCTCTGCGCCGGCATGACCGTCTTCAACTCAATTCGGCACATGAACGTTGGTGTTGGCGAGACGGTGGCTGTCCAGGGGCTGGGCGGGCTCGGTCACCTAGCTATCCAATACGCCAACAAGTTCGGATATCGCGTGGTGGCCATTTCCAGGGGCGCTGACAAGGAGAGCTTTGCGCACGAGCTGGGGGCACATGAATACATCGACACGTCCAAAGTCGACGCCGGAGAAGGTTTGAAGAGGCTCGGGGGCGCCTCGCTGGTGGTGACTACAAGCCCCAGCGCGAATACAATGTCTGGGTTGATGCAGGGCTTGGGGCCGCTGGGCAAGCTGTTGATCCTGAGTGTGCCGGGCGATGTGAGCGTCAACACTGGAGTCATGGTAAGTGAACTGTTCTGCTTGCCTGGCAGGTTTGGTGTTGAACCAGTTGCTAATTCATGCCTGTCTACCTACTCAGCTGAGATATGGGTTGTCTGTTCAGGCGTGGCCGTGTGGCCATGCTATCGACTCGGAGGAGGCAATTGCCTTCACTCAGCTGCAAAACATCGACTGTCTCATTGAAGAATTCCCATTGGAGAGGGCCAACGACGCTTTCGGTGAGTTTTCCCTTGTCGCAGACACACAAGGGAACCGTGTCTTGTCATGATGGGTATCTAACGTTTGCCCAGATGCTATGCTAAGCGGGACGGTCAGGTTCCGAGCCGTAATTACGTTTTGAGTAGTAGAAGTCCAGTACGCCGGAGCGGGAGGACCGGCCGGTGATAAAATCACTTAATTGGAAGCGGAGGGCCCGGCATGAAGATGCAATGCAGTTTGTTGTTTTACCGGCCCGGTTTTTCCATCACTAATGAATGACTCGTGGCATAATCCTGTTGATGATCTGAAACAGCCATAATGGGACAGAAGCCGGATGACTACGGGAATATGCAGCCACATCAATGATAGTATACAGATCAGGGTTCACCAATGATCGCCAGGTCCCGCGTCCTTGGCCGTTGGATCGGTGGCCAACAAATGCCAGTAATAAATCTCTGAGTGCCTAGTTATCTCCGACAACAACAGCGAGCCACCGAGCATCTTAGAGGACAAACCTACGGATACCCCGCCGACCGATGACGTCAGTCAACTGATTTGCAGCAGGGTTGGGATGCCGACAGCCGAAAATTCGGCCGGCACCGCAATTCTTTGGTGTTTGTCTTCTTTGTAGATTGCTTCTGCAGCTGTAAATTTATTTATATATATATATATCGGTTAGAGATGAGCCATCTTTCATTGATAGCCCAAACTTCAGGCAGGGAGATCCAGGACTCGATCTTAAGTTCCACCCGGGCGGAAATCATCTGTCAGACAGGCGATGGTGGGGGCACAGGAACCAAAGCGAAATCGCGGGGTCGCCTTGTGACGGGACTGGGTGCAGGTGCTATGTGTATAATCGCATAATCCTGCTTTGTGCAGCCAGCGAGTGGCCAATGGCAAATGCCCGCGGGAGCTTTGGCCGCTTGCATGGGACAACTGCTCGTTGCTGTGCCTTGGGTTGGGCCGGTGTCAAAGCCCAGGAGTTGTTTCGTCACGGGCAGTGGAGGGGCCCAGATCTCACACATTAGGTTGTTTCCATATATAAGCACATGTGCGGTTGTTGTCAGTGTGTATTGTTATGGACGATATACTCTGTATGTTGGAGGAACGGCTCAATGTCTGTGAGAGCAGTGGGGGTCCTGAGGTGGACGAGATCATCCTCCTGATTGGTCCGCCGGGCCTGTCCCGGTTTGGGCCCGAGTCTCAGCGAACCAGGAGCAGGGGTGCCACCGTCACCGTCGAAAATACATCATAGTTTTCGACTGGTCATCATGGGCCTAGCACAACTGGGCTGCTCCCCTCCATCCTGTTCAAGTTTGGACAGCACATGGCTTTTTGATGCAATCCAATTCTATTCTTGTATTTTTCTACTAGTGTGCTACAACGTGCAATACCCAACTTTAATTCCTGCCTGCCACCCAGCCACCCTACCACCCTGCCTCCCTGCCTCCCTGCCTCCCTACCTACCTTACACTTCCCGTCTACCTACCAACTTCCAGGAAGTCCCATCACAGCATTCCACGAGGACCCCGCGCAGTGACGGATCCGTCCAACATCGACCCGTTCATGCTTTGAACCCTTCGATCGCCTCGTCCCACCGCTTGCGAATCACCACGCTACTCTATCGCCCCGTCCACCGTCCCCGTTGGCGTGCACGCGAACCCTAACACATACCCCTTCCCTTCCCTCGGCCGCCACTCCACGCCGCCCTCGAGAAAAGGACCTCATTGCTGTGCAAACACGCGCAGTTCTCCCAGACGAGGGAAAAACTCTTTGCCGTTGTCAACCTCTTAAGAGCAGCCCCAAGACATCCAGGCCGCCCTCCCTCCCTTTGGTTTCCAGCTGATCGGCTGTCTTATTGTCTTGCCTGCGGTGGTACCAGAACCCGTGTCCCAATTTGCGCCGAGCACAAAGCCAGAGACACCAAAGTCCACGCAGATGATAATAACGGGGCTGCTATGATTCAGTTGCAGGTACGTGCTCGTGCTGGTGCTGGTGCTCTCGGCCAGCAACGCTCCCCAACGGTCCCCCTTCCGCATCCGTCATGTCTCGCCCTTCCCTTCCACGTCCACGTCCACGCCCACTTCCACTTCCGCTTCCACTTCCCTGAACGGTCGACAGGAGGTATAGTGTGCCTCTCCTGCCCCGTCTGCCCCGTTTTCAACTCGGTATCATCCATGACGGCCGCTGTAGTTGCTGTTGCTGCTGTCTCTGCTGCTTCGACCGTCTCGACATACACCTTCCCGGCCACCACCACCACCACCATCATGCCTGTCTGTCATGGCGCTTTCTCGAGACACCCGTCACAATGCTCCACCACGCCGCCATGCTCCCCACTGGGGTACCTCCCCTCCTCGTTCCGCTGCAGGCGCATTGGACCGTAGTCCTTCCCAGCACCTCCGTGCTGGCGCCGGCCAGTCGCAGCATCCTCTGTCCGCCTACAGCGTGGCCCCGACCCCGGGGCTCCTGGACGGAGCTGGGGACATCTCTATGCCCCTGATGGTCGGATGCTGTGTGTTTTCCTTCTGTTCACCTACCACCAATGCCGTTCCCTCTTCGTGCTCATGCTTGCCTTGCCGGTGCTATCACCGCCCTTTTCGTGCCCTTTTCTACGAGAGCTCACTTCTAACCCGGGCGCCATGTCTGCTGCAGGTACCGAACACGATCGATTGCGTCCCGAGCCCTACTTCTCGTCCGCACACGGATCCATCTACTACACACCGAGACACCCACTTGAGCGCAGGCGCCGCACCGAGAGTGCTAGCTTCCCGACGCCGCTGATACAGCCTCGCCAGCGTCGACCTCACTCGATTCACATCATCTCGTACCCTCCTGGTTTTATCCCCCCGGATTTGCGGCCGCCAAAGTCGAGTCAGACGTCCACAAGGAAGACCACCAGGAAATTGAGCCGAGAGCAGAAGAAGGCTCAGAAGGAGGGCGAGAAGGAACGGAGGAGGCTGGAAAAGGAGCGGTCAGAAAAGAAAGAGAAGCGGCGGTCTCTTCGATCACTGCCACCTGGTGCTGAAAAGGTCGGGAAGGTGTTGGACAGGATAAAGGCAGTCTTCTCCCACTCGCCGAACTCTACGCCCACAGTTACAGCAACCCCTACGTCGAGGGCCCAGTCCCGCCCGTCGAGCTTTATAAGCTTCGCCCGGCGACTTTCCCGATTCGAAGGATCCTACGTCGAAGACCCCGTGATCGATATTCCAGTATCTACAGGCCGACCAGGTGGGGAGGAGATAACGGTCGAGGAACCCATCATGGCTACCGCCACTGCCCCGAATCCCTTCGGAGGGAACGCATTTCAAGCATCCAACAGGACCAGCATGGTGTCGATACGATCCGCCAAGAGCATGATGAGCTCATCGGTGTCCGAAATTCAGAAGCCTGTAGCATCAGGGAGCGGGCTGACCTGCTCGATATTATTAGCAGAGCCGAATGTCTTTCTCACGGGATTCGAACATGACAGTCACTCCAGGCGCCAAGGACAGCAGCAATCAAGCGCACTGCTTCGTGGAAAGCTGCAGTTGAACGTGTCCAAGAATGTCAAGATCAAGTCGGTCACGCTGAAGCTGGTGGGCAAGGCCAGAACGGAGTGGCCCGAGGGAATTCCGCCGTCCAAAACGGACCTGTTCGAAGAGCAGACGCTCCGCACCCAGTCCCTTGTATTCTTCCATGCCATGCATGAAGGCATGTGGGAGACGGAGTATGGGAGCCAGTGCACATTTGTGCCAAAAGCCAGCTCTACACATCACAATCTCATGTCCTCGCTCTACAACAACTCCAATTCGTCACTTCATATTCTCGGAAAGTCTAGAAACTCTTCTACGCTGACAGCCAAGGAAAGGAAACGCCTTTCCCTTCAGTCTGTGCAGTCCCGAAGTTTTGGAAAGGGCGAGTCACCATTTGCGAATCCGGTCCAAGCAAAGGGGTTCAAGATTTTTGGCCCCGGCACATACGAGTACGCCTTTGAGTTGCCCATCGATCACAACCAACTCGAGACGACAAAGCTCCAATACGGCTCGGTCCGGTGGGAGCTGGAAACCATGGTGGAGCGTGCTGGAGCGTTCAAGCCGAACCTGCACGGTTCCAAAGAGGTGTCGATTGTCCGTCTCCCCGACCAGATGTCTCTCGAGATGACGGAGCCAATATCCATCAGCCGCCACTGGGAAGATCAGCTGCATTACGACATCATGATCTCGGGGAAGAGCTTTCCCATCGGCGCCAAAATCCCCATTGCATTCAAGCTCACGCCCTTGGCAAAAGTTCAGGTCCACAAACTTAAAGTGTTCGTGACAGAAAGCATCGAGTACTGGACCAACGACCGCCATGTTACGCGCAAAGATTCGGGGAGGAAGATATTATTGCTGGAGAAGGTGGCCGGCAAACCCCTGGACAAGCAATACGAGGCCAGCGACATCCGTGTTCTGAGCGGTGGCGAGCTGGATGCTGAACAACGGGACGAGGCGCGAATGCTGGCTATCCGAAGACGGCTACAAGAAGCTGCCAGGGCTGGCGGTCCTCCGCGGCCACTCCCTGATCCGAGCAACAATTTGTTGGGTGAACTAGACCTTGGTCTGGAGAGCTTCTGGGGAAGCACCGAGATCGAGATGAACGTGCAGCTACCAACATGCGACATGATGGCGCGCGACAAAACGCTTCGCTTGCATCCCGATTGCAGCTGGAAGAATGTTAATGTCTTCCATTGGATCAAGGCAAGTAAGTTTTTTACCAATCATGCTCCTCATACTAACTACAACTCCAGATCGTCATGCGCATCTCTCGCTTGGACCCGGATGATCCCGCAGGAAAGCGTCGGCGGCATTTCGAGATCAGCATTGATAGCCCCTTTACTGTCTTGAACTGCCGTGCAACCCAAGCCAACACGTCTCTCCCGCAGTACAGCGGGCGAGACGGCCCTGCCGAGCAACGACAGCAGATGTCGTGCGGTTGTTCGGACGCGCATCCTTTGGATCCCAACTCATCCAACGCGGCCACGCCGCTCGCCATGATCGAAGAGGATGCCCCGAGCCTGAACAACAGCCGACTGCGGATTGACTCCAACATCAACACCAGCGCCGGCGGTCTGCCCAGCATGCCCCAGGCTGCCCACCTACAGTCCGCCGCTCGAACTGGCGGATCTGTGCACAGGGCCAGCAGTTCGCTGAGCCGTGCTCGGGGTCTTCCAAGTCCGCTGGACCGTGAGCCACGGCCTATTCACCTGCTGAGACACCCCTCATACAATCCGCCTCCCTTCAACGCAGACGATCCGCCGCCACCGCTGCCGGCGGAGCTCATGACGCCACCTCCCAACTACGACATTATCGTGGGAACTCCGAGCGTGGACGGCATGGCCGACTACTTTGCACGTCTGGCTGCGTACGACCTGGAACAAGAGGGCTCGAGACGGAACAGCGATGATACGATCGGACCCATCGATGTCGACCCATTTTCGGGCGCACGGCTGACACCTAGGCCGCCGCATGAAGCCGGCGATGACGACTCTTCTGACAGCAACGACGATGAGGTCGCCCGGGCCCACCGCCGCGGACGAGTCAATGTGGCCAATCCGAGAACACCGGGCGGTCGTTTGGTTCCAAGTCGGAGTCTGGAAATCGAGCGTCCCACCGTGAGGCTCGACATGACGGGGGTGGTGAGGCGGGGGCAGTGAGGTCCATTTTGTCTTGGAAACGCGGGAACGGAACATCTGTAGTACTGGATATCGGATATTCGAAGTTTTGGGAGTTGGCAAACGAAAAGATACCAACGGTTCTCCGGGCCCCTTCCCCCCTCTATTGTTCCTGAGAGACATGACCTCACGGCTTGAACATTCAGCTACCTACCCTCCACACAAACCCCACACGACACATGTATATGCAACACACATTCACACACCATCTTTATGTTTTCATGGCATGGCACAAACAAAATACCCCCTTTTTTGTTATTCTTTGACTGCATCCATCATCCTGCATGCATTGACAAGGGAGATGGATAGAATGATGACTTTCATGAACGGTAACACGGCACGGCACTGAAAGGGAAAGAAGACATCATGGAAAAGAGAGGGAGAGCGTGAGAAAGAGAGGAATAGGTCGAATCAAAAATAGGCATCGAGGTGGTAGTCTTAGGGTAATATAATTCGAGGCTTTGTGTCGCAAGTTGTTGAACATGGTAGTGACTACTTGTGTCAAGTGAATTCAACTCCTCTTCAATGAAATGACCATCCTCATCGTGCCCCATCCAAATCACATCATTTTACTCAGTTGGAGAAATCGCAAAAGACGTTCTAAAATCAGAGCGCTCGTGGGGCCACTGGTATATTTTCAATCGCTTCTTCCTCGCTGCATCGCTTGCCACATCAAATATCGTTACAGACAAGAGCTCAAAAACAGCCTTGCGATCGATCCCTTCCACGCTCTCCATAATCCACCGCCCATGTGATCCAATTTACTTGATGATGGCTCCCACTCCTTTCTGATCCATCTTTATCCGGGGGTATTATAAGTTCATCTTCCAAAAAGGTAAAAAAGACGAACCAACCAAAAAAAAAAAAAAAAAAAAAAAAAGAAGGGTCACCATAAAGACAAAAACACACTGCCCACTGAATACCTGCTCCCAAAACGCCACAAGAATAAAAGACCATTGTATCGATAGGTAGCTTGTCCACCAATACTAGTGACTTGCTCGAAAATGCACAAGTCCCGACCCCAACACCCAGAATAATGCATATGCTGTGTCAACAAGACAAGAGCTGAAGAGCTGGAAAAGCGTAAATAATACAATGTGGCGTGAAGGAAAGACGCCGAGAAAACACAGAATAAAAAGATGGCCAGACATTTAGTAGTGCGAACGGAATGAATCCGGGCGCCCGACAGGCGGCACGTGAGGGGGTCGATGCGGTGCGGGATCGGGAAGCACCTGTTGCGAAGAAGGGTAAGAGTGCTGTCTGTCCATGGTGTACTCTGGCACAATGCCTGTCCGGTATTCGTTCCTCCTTCCAAGCGGCTGATAGTGCATCTGGTTTGGCGTAACAGCGTTCTGGAAATGGTACTGGTGGAGGAAGGCAGACGCGGGCGGAATGAGCAGCGTGTTGACTTGTCTCACGGGCTTGTAGGGACTATCGCGTTGCTGCAGATAAACCGATGGCGAGTGTGAGATGGGCGTGTGCAGTCCGCTGGTGGCCCCAGCGTTCCCCATGGGTGTCCCAGAATGATGACCATAGGGGTCGACGGAGAGTGGCGAAGACCCGGCCATGTTGGCGCTGGAAGCCAGGTGGTGCTGGGGAGATGGACGCTTTGTTGGCGTGCCATAGGACATGGGCGGGAAGCTTGTTGTCGGAGTGGTCACCGACTGTGGCGCCGAGCTCACACTGGGCCCGGATGTAACCAGCACAGACTGCTGGGGCGCATAAGTGGTGGCATTGGGGTACACGGTAGCCATGGCACGCACACCCGGCACAAGCGGCGGCAGTGACAGTGGTGAAGCCTGTGGCGGTGCGTATGCCGCCGAGGATGTGAACGACTGGGTTGTCACGAGGGGACCAGCATGGCCTGTGTTCAGTGCCAAACTGGGCACGGCAACACGCCCTTGATCTGAGCTCATGGATGGAAGTGGCCGACTCTGGCCGGTAGCAGAGTGGATGGGTCGCTGAGAGCCGATAGGAGGGTGCGAGGCAACGTGTAGACCTTGGAGCGGTGGTGCCTGCGATGGGAGGTGGTGGGCTGGCAGGTGGATGGGTTGGGGTTGTTCAGGGGCAGTACGGCCAAGACGCTTCGCAGGGGGCTCGGTCGGGTCATCTTCGGTAAAACTGCGCTTCCTCAAAAGGTGCTGTTCTGGCTTCAAGGCAAGGGGCGAAACGGCACTGTTGGATGAATAGGGGTGTGGCCAGCCCACTGGCCCATGATTGTTGCTGTTCTGTATGTTTCCGCCAGAAAAGGGCCCGGCTGGGGTCGGCTGCATCGCGGCGGTGCTCATCGGAGATGGAATTGGTGAGGCAAAAGCGCGATGGCTCGGCGACGGCATCAACAGCGGCGATGGCGAAGGTGAGGGTGATCGTTTGGCGATTTCCAGGTACTCGTACACGTTGGCGAGCTTGTCCAGCCATGCGCGCCACTGCTCGGCAGAAACCAGCAAACTATATCTCATGTTGCTCAAGAACTCAACCTCCATCACGTGAATCTCGTTCACCCCAATGCCTGACACCTCTGCCCATGTCTTGTTGGTATAAGTGTTGTCATCCAGAAACTTGTTCCCAAGCATCAGGGCGACGGTCAACAAGCGGAACTCGCTGCCCGGTCGACCCTTCACGCTGGGGTTGGCCATTTTGAGCCTATAGATGTAGAGAAGCGCAAGCAGCGCCACATTTTGGGTGATCTTTGTAGCGTCCACGATATTCATTACCCATTTCTTGAAGTCGGATGTCGCCACAGCGTTGGCCGACAATCGAGCAATGGCGGCGTTTGGTGGCAGGGTCCGTATTTTTTCAGCCGTCTCAAACGTCTGCGGAGACTCGAACCAAAAGAGAGCCGCGACCTCGGCCATCAAGTCTCCCAGATTCCCACCCCTCGGGCTGATGCATTCTGGAATTTCCATGCTGTGAAACACCAGGCTCATGTCCAATGGCGGCGATGATGGTCGGGAAGAGTGCCGGTTTGACCCTCGTCGTTGGTTAGGGGCAACCGTTGAGCTCGGCAAGGCCGCGACGGGAGCAGCAGAGGAGGAGGGCAGATTTGGTCTCGGAGCTTGTTGGACCTGGGGCTGCTGATAGACAGGTGCAGAACATCGTGAGGTGGAATTGTATATTTGCTCGTTCGGCGGTGGTCGCTCGTTCAGGGCGGATCGGTAGCGATCTTGCTGGGGCATTGGTGGTCGGGCGTGGGTCGAATGGTGGTGGATGTGGTTTTTGGAGGATGCCAAGTGAGGCATCTCGTAGGTGGTCCCCATGTTCTCGTCGGCCGGTGGTGTTCAGAGTCCACCCGAGTAGTCGGGGTCTCGCAGGTCGCCGAGGTTCGGGGTATGGAGGGGGAGCAGGCGAAGTCCTCGAGGAGCGGGCAGTTGACACTGGTGCATGCCCTCCGGCTGAAGGTGGTGACGAGAGGGCTGGCGAAGAGAAGCGGAGAAGAAGTCGGAGGAGCAAGAGGAGGAGGAGATGATCGCAATTGAAGTCATGCGGTGAGGACTCTTTCTCTTGTCGACAGCTTTGGGGGAACCTGGAAAAGGGGGGTGGGGGGGGGTGGTGGTTGAACCGAATCGCAAACGAAAAAAGCAGCCGGTTGCTACTAGACAGATGTTGGTGGTTGCTGGTCCGAAATCACATTCCACGCCAGGAACTGCAGAGAACCGCAGAGAGTTCTTTCCACTTTGCTTCGTACCTGCAAGCTTTTTGCCTTTTGTTGCATCACACGACTAGGAGCTCGCTCCTGCCTCAACAAGCTCAACCTTTTATGGCAGCAGGTACGAAGCTTTGGAGTGAAGTGAAATCGTGTTGTTGGACGTGTATTGCGTTGTGACCTCAGCCATGGCAGGGACCCCGTCAATATACGCTTCCACGTCCCGAACTCGAGCTACTAAGCCAGCCAAGTCCAGTCCAACCCAGCCAGCCAGCCAGCAATTCTTCTTCTTGATACAAGCAAGGTAGTAAGGTAGGAGTCGCTGCAGGAGCTGGATAGGTGGTGAGGTGGTGAAGCAGCTGCCTGGGAAGAACCTGGAAAGGACGAAGGGAGAGTGATTCATCAATGGATGGGAAGAAGGGAGGAAAGTGACGACGAAGAGGACGACGAGGAGGTTGACGAGGAGGAGGAGAAAGATCCTCGATCCGTGAAAACATCCATACCTTTTTCTTCTCCAGGTTGTCTACCTTGCCTGCTCCATGTGAGAAACTTGGGTTGCGTAGCTGGTGCGTTGCTGCGTCTTAGTCCCAGTCGCCGCAAATGCTGCTAATTTACTTTGTCCCTGGTCGACGTCGTTGTCTGTGTCTGGTGCCGTGCAAGGGGGCGCTGTGCCGCCGCGGTCGTTCTGTGCCCGCAGCTCAGAGCAGGTCAGGTACCTTACCTACTGTACTGAGGTACCTTCTGAGGTACAAACCCACCCACTACTTGCAGCCTGCCCCACAGGGCTCCGACACCACCTCACTGGACCTCAGCCATGGAATCCTCGCTTGCCACTTGCACTGAACTTGGTTTGATGCTTCTTCCAGCGTCTTCTTTCTTTCTTCGTCAACCATTCATAGGTTTGAGCTCAAAAGGACTCGCCGTTTACCGAGTATGGAGGACAAATAGGAAAAAGAGAGGCTACGACTGCCACGGCTGTGAACAGGCCTGGGCACAGTGGGGGAGGAGGGGGGGGGGGGAGGGACAAAAAAGGGAAAGGAAGGCCAAAAGCGAACGGAGAAACATGAGGCTATCGGGATTCTCTTTGGTACATACTTTAGGGCCTATTTTCCTACCTTCTGTATGTGCCTAGTAGTAATTGTTAGTTGGCTATCAATTCAAGATGGTTTTTTTTCGAGAGGGGATGTGGAGTGGGATGTCCTGCCTTGATTTTGGTAGGGTGGCGTATTGAAGGGGCAACGTCAGATTACGAAGTAGCAGGTCTTGCGGCTTATGTACTATTCTTGCCATCCCCCCGATCGTGAAAGACCGTCGAGTAATGGTGCCCGCCCTCCCCCACTTTGAATATTATGCCTG
>NW_001914848.1:433011-507490 GCF_000226545.1 Podospora anserina S mat+
GGTATTATTTTGTTGGATAGTTCTGAAATGTTCTAGATTTCTTGATAATGCAGGGAAAATGGACGTGAGAAAAAATGGAAGCAGATTGCAATTGAAGTATCCTTTCAGATATCTGTTGCTTCAACACTTAATATAGAGTTCAGGAAGGGCATTCGGTTATCTTCCTGTTGTTGGAGATGAGTTTGGAGGAGCGAGAGGAGGAGGCTATGATCCCAATGGAAGTCATGCGGTGAGGACTTTTTTTATTGGTCAACAGCTTTGGGGGAACCTGGAAAAGTTGAGGGGGGGGGGGTGGTGGAAGTCGTTCTTTTTTTTGTCCCTGTCCACGCATTTTGGCTTGGGGCGCGCACATCGCCCGGGCACCTCAGCCAAGCAACCTGGAAGCTCCCACCCATCAATTCGTTCCCTCCATCCCGCCGCAGCACGCTTTGTCCTCCACCATGCGTTGGAGGCTGGCACGCCGGAGACACCACCACCAGAAAGAAGTAAGGTGGCCGGACTGTCCTATGGCTTTCTCAGCCTGGGCTGTTGAAAGATTGACTCCTCACTCAATCGATACTCAATGCCCTGTTCTGTTGATTTTACGTGTCTCCGGGTCACCTAGCGCGAGCCATGGCCACCTCCATGCCTGAGGGGGAGGGGGCAGGAAACACTGGAGGGAGGCGCACACCAAGGAGCAACCTGAAAGCAGCGACATGTCCGAGTAAGAAAGCCCGGATCGCAGGGATTCCCAACGATTCAAAAGCCCCAACCCAAGCCCTTTTTTTTTTGTCTCGCTCGAAACGGAGCATGTTTTTGTTATTTACAGTGCGCACTGTATGCGGTCGGTCGGTCCTCCATATTTCCTTATATATTGCCGCTAAAGAGTTTAGGGAAATGGCTGCAACAACCAGGTGCCATCCTCTCCCTCCGGCGTCTCCACTGGCGATCAGTGATTGATGATAGAAAAAAAAAAGGGGGCAATCGTGGTCCTCTTTTTCCCTCATCAAGTTCCATCTCAGTAATGGCTGACGAATAGCGGTATGTACGGGTTGCCGACAACCCCTCGGCCCTCCTCTTTTCAGCACCGGGTCGGTCCATGTCATCATCGTTGCCATCAGAGTGTCCGTCATGATGCAACAGACTAAACAAAGTCCAGACGACAACAGCCCGAGGGAGGGGGAGGCATCCAGACGCGCGTGATTATTCTTGTACCGTGTGCATTCATCTATCAATCTCTTTCCTGTCTTGGCTCTTTGCCCTGCCCTTGCTCGGCTGCCGCCTGTGTGACTGGCTGACGTACTGAGAAATGTTCCACCGTTCAATCATACCACTCACTGATTGAGAGTGCGAAACTGTGTTGGGTTTTCTGGAACCCTGGCTTTTGGGGAGCCAGAAGAGAGAAAAAGGAGGGAAGGGGTGTGGATGTCCGCCGAGATTTTTCTATGTATCTGGCCGTTTGAGCCGAAGAATCCTACACGCTTGGATTTGTTTCTGCAACACTGAAAGCAACAGGAATGGAATCATGCCGCACAGTGCGCCAGTCTGAGTCTGAGGGGTCTACACACTTGCCTGGTGCGCCTTGGGCCCAGCCCGGTACGAGTGGTAAAAAGAGAGATAGATCATAGGACTAAGCAGGCGGCTGCATAAAGCCCGAATGCACCATCCATTCCGCAAACACCACTTGTGACTCGGAGACATTGATCAAGGGACTCCATGATGGTGATGGCTGATGATCAAACCCCTGTCGACCTCCTCTCGGCAAGACACCGTCTCCTGCCATCGGCCACACCAAAAAGGTGGTCAAGTGGTTATGGTAGAACAGCGCGGGGACCTCCCCAAACGTGGTTTATTATAGGCAAAGCCCCTCGAAACGGATGGTTCCAAAAACCCGTGGCGCCCACATAGACTCTCGCATTCTTGTGGCATCTGGCATCTGGCTGACTCGTAATGCCTTGAGCCACTGTCCTATCCTCATCAGTGTCATCGTGTCTTGAAGCAGGCTCTGATGACATGTCGACAAGCGCCAAACCGGAATCTGGGCGCCCTTTTTTTTGGCGGTTCAGGGTTGGATCGGACTCCTGGCAAGCCTGGAACCTGGGGAGTGGAGTGGAGTGGCTTTATCCGTATTTCCACTCAGCAGAGCATGACGGTGCAGGTAAGAGCCTTGATAAGAGCGCTGGCAAACCGGGAGAAGGGTACCAGACAGAGAGTCTCACGGCATCGTCTTTCCCCTATCAAAGGGCCAAGCGACCAATCCTCCTCCAGGGGGGTGGGTGGGTGGGTTGGGACCCTTTTGTGCTCTGTGTCTGACATGCACACACGCTGCCAACAAATTACAAGGGAGGCACACACAGGATCGGCCGAGTAGGTCAAAAAGTAAGCAACGGTCGTATCAACCCATTCTCGTGTAAAATCGACAAGAGGCGCAAGTCATCGTCGCATCCGTTTCCTACCTTGCCCAGTTCAGCTGCAAACTCCGTCCCCCGGTCTTGTCAAGTGGCTACACCATCAGAACGGAAACGGATGGTGAGGGGTCGTGATAGTCGTTTGCTCTCGGAATATCCGCATCAAACCCCGCCACAGAAAACTTTATCGGAGAGGCGGTTTTTTTTGTTGCCTTTCCCGGAATCTTTGGCTGCGGGAAATCAGAAAGTAAGCCAATAATAGCCTTTACTCAACAGCAAAGGAGCGTCTCCCGAGCTTCGAAAGAAGCAAAGGAAAGGAGCACAATATCCGTGTCGGACACTTTGTACACATAGTGACGCCCATGCCTCGTGGACGGAAGCTCCGGGCGGGGGCTTTCCGGCAACGAATCGTCCGGAGGTCCTCCGGAAGCCAAGCCGCACTTGGGTGTTCCGGGGAGCACAATATGAGGTGGATTTAGTTGGTTGCTGGGGAACTCACCACTGTCAGGGTGCATCACGAAGATGGCCATTTCTGACCCCAGGATTGGTCAGCTGCCTTTGCCTACCAACTCGTGCCCCGAACAAGGCTGGAGCTTGTCGGACGGCCGCAGACGGAGCTGTTTGCGGATCGCTGCGTTTACTTGCTTTCCCATTTGCCTCTTTTTGCGGCCTTGTTGGTGGGACCGACTGTCGTAACCCCCCCTTCTAGGTTCCCCCGCTTCCAAAACTCGCTTCGCAGGCTTTGTCTAATGTAGGCTCGGTGCGGTGCGCCGTGAGGCGGCTGACATGCGAAACTGAACCGATAACAGCAGGTTTGTAGCGCAACGCCCGGTCCGCCAAAAGTCCTCTTGCCTCTCTGTTGCATTGGGGGGTCGTGTGTGTTCCGAGGAGCACCTCAGTCCTGCCGTCCGCCCAGTCAGCGGGGTGGGAGTGCCTCTGCTATTTTTCGCACTTGCTGCAGCCGAACTGTCAGAAACTCAAGGAGCTAGATGGATGCGTCTCCATGGGTGCGGAGCATGCCGCCCGAGCGAGTGGTTCATTGGGGGGTTCTGTTGAGCTTCGCTCTTCTGACCGGGAAGCATATTGCACCACATAAATTTGCAGATCGAGGTTACCGCTCTGGAACTAATATCACATGTTGCCGCCTTCCCACCTCACTGGGGGGGAAATCAACTAACGCGAGAATGGCGTTCCCCACTTGTCAGCGCGTGTGTCTTCCGCGTCAAAGCCCCACCTCCGTTCTTCGCACTGGCCAGTTTGATGAGCCAAGCAGGCCCATACGGCCGTGTCCGGAACACAGGATCGGGATCCCTCGGCGCCCACACAGCCCCCCCCAACTTGCACACACCACAACGTCATATCCCTTGATCATCTCTCTCCGCCAACTTGGTTTGAACTGCAAGGGAACTAATAGGCAGTAGTCCTTGTTGTGTTCCATATTCCCGTTTCTTGCATATTCTGTGTCTGTTTTGTCTGGGACCACTTGATGCCGCAAGGGCCTTGCGGCGTCACTATACGTACACCTGTGGCATTTTGTAAGAGTCGAGTAGGTCAAGAAAGATTTGGGCTGATGAAACATTGAATAAAAGATGTTTTGCATCAGCTTCCATGATTGGAAATAGCTAGATCAAACATTAAGAACAATACAAACGGCTGCCTTTCCAGAAGGACCATAATCGAGAGGTAGCCTCATGGTTGCTGGCTGGTTTGATGGGGAGTAAATGAACAGCATGACTAAAACTGCAGGTTTGAATCAAAATCTGGCTGAACTCAATATCCTGTAGGTCATGTGGAAAAGTGATGATGTTCAGCAGAAATCCCATCAAAGAGCGTGTGCAGACAGAAGATAATAGCGAAGTAGGTAGGTAGTCGTCCGCCGATTTTCCAATGGACTGAAGGGCCAGGTATAAACTGGTATGCCTTACCGAGCCTAGATAGAGAAATGTACTACTTGCTTTGACCTGACACCTTGAAGTGGCAGCACTTGTACAGAATTATATCCATAATACGCTATGTAACTAGCTACCTGCCCACGAAATTATGCCTACCGATCTGGACTGATTCTCGGATTATGGGCAACACTGTCACTGTGTTTGATTTCAACGCCCCCTTTTTCCTTGAAAGGATCCTGGAGCTTTTGGGGTTGTGCTGCACAACTTAGTGGGTAGTTGATGATAGTCTCGCGGCGCATGATAAGCCACTACATTGACCAGGTAGATCAACATCTGTATCGATCACTAGCCCAACAACTAGGTACTGGAGTGGAAGTAACAAGACAAAATCTCAGCAACAGAACCAAGCCAGACTGCTGATATTCAGGGTCTCAGCAAGCGGTGGCAAATGTCTGTCCCCTCCCGTTCGAGATGCAGGCACACAAGCTTCCAAAGAGCGCACTATCCAATCGATCTATCAACAACATGGCATGTCGTTGTCAACACAAGCACCAAGTGTCTCGGCAAGTATCCATCACACCACCCGAAGCAGAACATTTCCCGATGAGCAAAGGTTAGGTAGATCTAGATCCGATTCGAACCGCCAACTGGCATCTAGCAGGCCAAATATAGCCACCAGAATGTTTCCAGAATTCGACAACCGGGTAGTTGTTATCCGGGGAGCATTTTCAGTCTGAAGGAAGCACACCTAGCCTGCTTCCGCACAACAAAGCCTCACTTTAACACCTCCTTTTTACCTGTATTAATCCATTGACGGTCTGGAAAGAAGGGCGGTCTGAAAACGCACAGAAATATCCATCTGGAAAAGCCGCTCCTGTCATGTAGGAGATCAAGCCAAGACACAGATAATGGCGTGTATGCGGCTCGTACCCTTGTGGCGAATGGCCAAACCGCCCCTACTACGTGTAAACCCATCCATCAATCGATTTGAAATTCCCTCCCCGCACAAAAAACATGGCCTTCAGGGTTAAGCCTCCTAGACCGGGTAACGTCCAAGTCGGTCTCATTGGGCAACACATCGGAGATAGGCTGTGGCTTTTGCATCAAAACATTCGATGGAAGCTGTCAGCTTCAATAGGCCGCTGGCGACATTACTAGGTAGGCCACATAGTCCAGAGTTATTTGCTTCGATGTAACTCAGACCGACAAGAATTGCCCATCCGTTGTTGTTTACCTTGATTTCACCTACCATACATGCAGGAGCGGAGGCAAAACCCAAACACTCGCCCTTAGCCGTTGGAGGCACTTATGCTTCGGACAGCGTATGAGGCGGCAGACGGAAGCACAGCATGATGATCTGAGATGAAAGTGAACATTTGCCCCTTTCCCGATCCGATCACAACTTCTGGCGAACGTTTCAGAAAACTTGTTTACATATCAGGGACAACAACAGACAGTAAATAGCGGGTCTTCCGGCCAACAACTCGACTCTGCCGTACGATACTGTGCTGCAGTTGCCTGACCCGAACGTTTGGGACGCAGACTGGGCTTCTGCTGACGAGTGGGTGGGACCTACACTGGTGCTATTTCCCACCTTGGCTGCCTCCAGCCTTGCTAGCGTTGGGGGCAATGCTCTGTTGAGCATAGAACTACGTGTTGCTGTTGAGGCTCTGCGTTTGAGTACCAACATCAATTGATACCCAAGGCCCCGTCTGCCGAGTATAAGCGAGCCATCGTCAGGCTCGGTGGACACGAGACAGATGAGGCTCAGTCTCCCTCACCTTTGACAACATTTCCCTCATCCAGCTCGAATATGGATGCCATGGCTTTGGCCTACCTGGCCAGTCCTGTGCCCAAAGCTGACGCAAACGTGGAAAGATTTGCCCCTGTCGCTCAAGCAAAGTGCCAGCGAATAGCTCCACGTTAAAGCAGATGATGAGCTCTCCTATGCGAGTATGCGGCAGACGGGGTGGAGTTTTGAAGCTGTGGAGCAAAGCCGTTTGGTACATGTACTCTCGTATGTAAGGAAGCCAAACAAGAGCCGCAGCTGCAGGCGGAAATCCCCGTACAAGATGCCTCACCCAACGCCGACGCAAATCATCATCGAGAGGATGAGGTGACATGCCGGAAAAGGGGGCGGGAAGGGCGATCCTATTAAGACTCTCCAGCATGTTGCCCGACTCCCCAACAGCCAACAGCCCTCACCGCCGGGTGAAGATAAGCAGGTATCATGCATTGGTTTGGGAGATGAGAGCATGAGCAGCAGCTGCACTCCACCTGCATCCACGTAGAAAAACAGAGAGAAAGCAATGCCAAAATGACGTGTGGTCGTCTGCGATTCATCGAAAGCCAGCTTGCTCGCCTCCATTTTGCGGATCGTCGCAGGGTCGGTCGGTGGAGACAAACAAATCGGCTGCACATGGCCGCATGACGACGAGCAACAGGTTGAAAGCTGGGGAACTGTCTGTGGCCGCAGAGCAGAACCACTCCACTTTTGGCCGGGCAAAGAAGGCGGTCAAGAGGCATGTAAGTATGTAAAGGTTCCGGAAGGATGGCGGCGGTCGAGATGCTTCCAGCAGAACCGAGGTCGTCCAAACCGGGACTGAGGCATGGACAGGGAACAGCGTGGAGAAGGCCCGGCCCGCTCACCCCGCCCGCATGGGACACCCAAAGCTCGGGACCCGTCACCGAGACGGCCCGGGGTAGCATCGGGGGAGTCCACTTTCCATCTCAGTCTCTTCCGCATTCCTCATCCATCCCTAGTGTACATACAGTCCGGCAACCTGCTGGCATCCATGATGATGATGACGAGAAGAGAAGAAGGATCGCTTCAGGCCGCAAGCGTGGGTAGGACAAGGCTAGACGGATAGGCCGAAGATAGATTGCTGATCATGATCACCCTTCCTTCCTTCTCCGACTGTCTCTGGCAAGGTGCTAAAGGTGCTCCGGCACCGAGAAAAGGCTGCCTCCAGCATACCTATATGACGAGGGATGGAACAGGAAAAAGGCTGCATTGGTGCTTGTGACAGGCGAACCGAGACAATGGGGTCATTGGGCACCCAGCCAATTGCTTCTTTAAGCCATCGCGTTGTTGCGGACCGGGGGAGAATTTGGCGAGACTGGACACGTCAAAGGTCCAAAGTGAGGTGAAAAAAAAGCGACTGTCGTGGCCCAACGATGCCCAACGGCTTCCCGCACCGGCCCCCCTTTAGCCTAATCGGCGGCCATGATTGGCAGGAGGGTGCATGCCGAGCACCCCACAGGTGCATGCACGGAGCCGCTGACGTCCATTTGGACGGAACGGGCAGCGAGGTACAGAATATCTTCCCATGCCTCTGTTTTGCGCTTCTGTGCCCCAGCTTTGAGCAAGTGCCGTCTCCAATCATGCTTGGAATGCAAATTTTCCCAACACGCTTCCTTCCCCTCTGGTGTGATTTGGTAATGGGTGGCAACCTTCTCTTCTGAAGTCCAGCCTTCTTGCTCTCTGCCCAACCGTCTCCGTCGTCGTCACGCCCGGGCTCAGCTCCCCCTCACCGTGTCTCTGCCCAATGCCCACCTACCCGTAGCCCATCTCGTGCCCGATTTGGCCGTTGGCGAGGCTGTCTAGCCACATTCAGGGTGAGTCACGTTGTTCGTGGTCCTCTTCATGGCCCTGTTATGCCAAACACCGCGGTGTCCGGTGAGGTACCTGTTTGATGCGGCCCTTGCCCCGGGAGCCGCCCATCCGCCCTGACCCGCTCTCTGCTCTCAAAACCAAGCCGTCGTCCTGCACGCCCTAGACCTGCTCCGTCCCGCTTGCTTCCCCCTGAACTGCATCGACACCAAACCGTCTGGCTCCACGCGCACAACAAACAGCAATTCTCAGCCAAAATATTGAGAGTTTGACCCAGCAATGCCCGCTCGTGATACTGCTTCTTACCCAGACCACTACCACGACGACCCAATAATCGCCCGAGAGCCCATCTGACTGACCGTCTTTTGATATCTGCTCAGGACATATACTACTTTGCACATCTGTCTCCACATAGCCCATTATTCCATCCCATCCTGTACTTGACCACGAAACACACAACACCACCGGCCATCATATCACCATCCATGGAGAGAGAACGGCAATACCTCCGCCCGAGGGTAGGGGGCACTGTGACCCCGGGCTCTGACACCCGCCTGAACAGTCGGCCAGCCGAGTGGCCTGAGTGGGAAGGCCAGCAAGGTCGAGGAGATCAACAACAGCAGCAGCAGCAGCAGCAGCAACCCAAGTCTATCCTCCGCAAGTCAGCCAGGCCATCGACAAGGCCACGCCGCAACTCGGACACGTCCGTCACATCTTCCAACATCCCCGGAGTGGGCGCCGGCAGTGACTCGGAGCTGGGGGTCAGACCCTCGCCCAGAGCCCACCACATCTCAGCTGCCTCCACGCCAACAGCATCGCCGACAGCGTCGCCCATGCTCTCACCCTCTCTGCCGTCAGCCTCTACCAGCGTCCTGCCTCGCAAGGTCCTGAAGGCCAAGTTCCCAGGGGTGCCTGCTGAACGACAAGGGACTGTGAACCTTCGGCCCTCCCGAGCCTCTTCTTCCACCTCCAACCTCCCACCCAGCTATCATGGGCCACCACCATCCGTGGCACGCAATGTGCTTTCCCCCCAGTTCATGCCTGATAATAACAGACAACTGGTTCACTCGGGTCATCACGAAGCCCGCCAGGAGCACTACGACCGCCCCGATCGGCGCGATTACCGCTCTGATCCGGACCCCGAAACCGAATCTGTTTCCTCCACCTCGGAGCTCTCGTCCACAACAGAAGCCACTACCGTCATCTCGGAATCCTCCGAGTCCTGCGAGAGTGATGTGACCACTACGGAGGCCAACACCCTTGCCAACACGGGCACCAGAACGCCCTCCGTTCGCTTCACACCCAGTGTTATCGGCTCTTCATCCAGTGTCGTTAGTTCTGTTGCGCCATCCAAGAATGCCCCCCCTCCTCCCAGCCGCAAGGTCGTCAGACACCGGGTTAGCGGGCCTCAACCAAGGCTCACATCTTCTGCCGACCGAAGTCTCACCGGCGGAGGTCGTATCAAGCTGCTCCCTTCCAGCGCACCCCCCGTCGACACCAGATACCAATGGGACCTGGAGCAACGCCAGCAGGACCTTGAGCGGAACATGATGCACAGGATCGAGCAACTGGAAGCCGAGACACGCGCCCTTCGTGAGAGCGAGGCCAAACTCAAGATGGACCTCGAAGACAGCGCCGCCCAGATATCCGCCACCATGCGGGAAAAGTCTATGGCTGAGGGTGAGCGCGATCTGGCTCGCAACGAGAGGGCTGCGCTTGAGAGGGAGCGTGAGCGTGAGCGTGAGCAGGAGCGCAGGAGCAGGGAGGAGCTTCTCTCCAAGCTTGACGCGCAAAAGGCGATCATCGACGAGTTCCGCAGCAACTCAGACCTCACCAAGGGCATCCTGGACGAAGTCGAAAAGGAACGCGACGTTGAACGCACCGACAAGGTTGAACTCTACGGCAAGCTCGAGGCCACCAAGCAAGTTATGGACGAGTTCAGGAACACGATGGACCTGCAAAGGGTCATGATCATGGAGGCTGAGCAGAGCCGTGATGACATCAGGGAGATCAAGGACAAGCTCGAAGTCAGGGTGCAGGATCTTGAGAGGGAGCTCGAGAAGCTCCACATCGACCGCAAGGAGCATGAGGATCTCTTGTCTCAACAGATCGTTGCTCTGGATGTTCGCAACAGTGCCCTCCTTGAGCAGCGTGACAACAGAGACAAGGAGATCGCGGAGCTGACGGCCATGCGGGATGCTATGAAAGAGGAGATTGAAGCGCTCAAGGTTTGGGTGTCGGACTTGACTGCAGAGAAATTGGCCGCCGAGGAGGAACAGCAAAACATCAAGATTAAGGCTAGCGGGGAGCTGCAGGAGGTCAGAAGGGCAGCCGAGGAGGAGCAGCAGAGAATTACAGAGGCTGCAGAGGAGGAGCAGCAAAGGATCACCAAGGCGGCCGAGGAGGAGCAACAGAGAATTGCACAGGCTGCAGAGGAGGAGAGACGGAGGATCACACAGGCAGCCGAGGAGGCGGAGCAGGCTCTGAGAACGACATTTGCGGCCGACAGGGAGGCTCTTCAAAAGGAGATTGACGAGGGTCAGCAGCCGCTGCGGGCTCGCATCGAGGAACTGGAAAAGGAGAGGGATGCGTTGGAAGCTGCCAAGGCTGCTTTGGAGCAAGAAAGGAGCGACCTGCAGTCGGCACTCAATACCGCCAACGAAGAAATTGCCGCTCTCAAAGCCCAAGTGAAGGAGCTGACATTGTCCGGTTCCGAACAGGCCACCAAGATTTCTGCTCTGGAGGAGGAGCTTGCATCAACCCAGACAGAGGTCAGCAGCCTCAAGGCCCGGATCGATGGTCTCGAGTCGGACAAGCTCGGCCTTAAGCAGAAGCTCTTGGATCTCCAGGTCGACCTTGGCGGCAAGCAAATTCAGATCGAGGCGCTCACAACCGACCTTGCCGGCTCTAAAGAGGCCAACATCTCTCTTGCCAGCCAGAAGATTGAGGTGGCCAACCACCTTAACACGGTGCAGGAGTATCTTGTCGCTGCCAGTGCCGAGATTGCACAGCTCAAGACGGAGAAGGACACGATCCAAGCCGAGGCGGACAAGGTTGCTGGCCTGATGAGTTCCAAGGCGGCACTCGAGGACAAGGTTGTGGATCTCGAGGGCAAGATCTCGACACTGGAGAGCAGGATTGCCGTGCTCCAGGCCGAAGCGGACAAGATCCCCGGCCTCACGGGCGAGAAGGAGGAGGCGTTGTGTCAAATCTCGCACCTCGAAGGAAGGAGCGTCGATCTCCAAGTACGAATCGGTGAACTCCAAGCTGAGCTCTATGCCAAAACCACTGAACTGGAAGGTAAGCTGGCGCAGGTCCAATCTGAGGCGGACAAGGTCCCTACCATCGAGGCAGCCAAAATTGTTCTCGGAGGCAAGGTTTTAGAGCTTCAAGCCAAGGTTGTCGAGCTGCAGACCGAGCTTGCCAAGGATCCAGATGCAGTGGCGGCGGCACTCAGAGTCGAGCTGGAGATCAAGAGTCAGGAGATCACGCGCCGGGTGGGTGAGATCACGGCACTGACAGAGAGCAACTCGGCGCTGTCGGCCGAGCTTGGGGCCACCAAGCAGCAGCTCGAGACGTTGCACAGCTCCTACAACAGCATCACCGAGTCCTACAACCAGGCAACCGAGCAGATCATCGAACTCCAGCACAAGGTTGAGAAGCTGACCCCCTCTTCGCGCCGGTCCAGCCGGTCCCGCAACGCCTCCCCGCAGAAGAAGGACAAGGAGAAGGACAGGGAAAAGGACAAGGAGTCCAGCAGCAGCAAGAAGGATAAGCAACGAGAACTTGTGGTGGTGCGCAACCCTGGCGACCGAGGAGGAGCACTGTCAGTCATGCTTCAAATCGCTGCCGCAATCTGAAGTTAACACAGGGCCCTCACTAACATGGGTTTACGTCTGCAGGCATCTCGTCAGAAAAAGCGAAATAAAACGCAATTCTCGATCTTCAAGCGTTAACTCGACTCCCACTCCGAGCCCCCGCCATTCCGACGCTTCATTTGCCTCCTCGTCCAAATGCTGAGCTCAGCACGACACATGCCACGAGACCTCTCTACGCGCTCAACACTAACACACCACCATCATCATCACCACCACCACCACCACCATCATCATCATCATCCACCGAACTGAAACAATGAATATACCGCTGAGCAGTCGGATACGAGTCCGATACAGAAGGAGGGACATGTTCTTTGGCGACCAACATCGGGCGGAAGTTTACTTCTTTGTGTTTCTATCTCCGTGTTTTATTCTTTTCTTTTGCTTCACCATGTACTATCTCTTTCGCCGGAGAACCTCTGCCCTCTTGATCGACCATCTATTCGGCCATCAGCTTCATTGACTTTCGGACTCGGCCCGGTTCAACAAAAGTCTTTTTGGGTCGACTGTCGTCTTTATTTGTTTTTGTTTCTTTCTTCTTTTATCGGTTGGTTGTCTTGGAAAGGCGGGGTCGGGTTAACAGTCACAAGGGGGAGGTATCATTTGAATGGGGTTTGGCTGCTTTGCTTTCATGTTTTGTTTTGGCTTTTGCTTTTTGGTTTAGAATTTCTTGTATTGAGTGCACAGCTCACTGTTTTATTGTTTTTGGTCACGACTTTTGTTACAGAGTTACGAGTCATGGCGTGATGCAATACTTGATGGGCATTTCAGATGGAAAGGAAAAATAGTAATCATATGCGCAGAGATGGGTGTGAGATTTGGGCATAATCTCTCGTTTATGGGAGGGAAGGGGGAGGAACCGAGGTGGCTGTGGCTGTTGATCCTGTAGCTGGCGAGAATTAATACACTGTTGGAATATTTGTCCAGACTTGACCACGACTCTTCCATTCTCCAAATGGCCCTGAAACATGTCGATTCAAGTGAACATGATTATTCTCGGATCTTGGACTCCGAAGCAGTTTCCAATCACAGAATACCCGGATGCCCAGGATAGGTGTCAAAACACCCGCGAGAAATACGCACCAATAAGATGGGTTGTATTATTCAGGGCTGTGGAATATTAATATGGATGCTGATAGTGTGTCATTCCTCATGGCTCTGTAAATGCCCATCTCGACCGTTTTCGAGATGCAAAAGCTTGCCGAGGGCGACGTCATGTAGCCAGAATGAGATAGATACGGTGCTCCAAAGTCACATTTTTGGAGCGCATGACGCGGGCGAGCAAGTTGTTTACTTATCCTTGGACTCAGATCTGAACGAAGATCACGCAGGGTGATTTATGATATTTAGCTGCCGATATTGTGTCTGTTTTTTTGGTGCGTTTCGAGACGTCATTAAAGGTTTTCCTTTTCTTTTCTTGACCTCGGAAGTTTACATACCTACCTACCTAGAGAAAACACTTGTATCATGAAGACCTCACTTTTTGCTGCAGCGATTACAGCTCTCGGTATGCCCTCTCCCCCATTTGTCGCGTTGATCAAGTCAGCGCTGACCGGTCCACAGCGGCACCGGTCGTGTTCGCCCAAGAGCGCGATCCTACCAGTGAAATCTACACCGACCCCTCCTCCAACATTACGTTCAATACATGGTCGCCGACGCCTTTTGTGACGATTGGTGTGGCGTTACCCCCAGACGCATTGGAGGCTGATGCAGATGAGTTTGTTGGGCTGATCGTGAGTCTTTGCCACCTCCCATGCCCTACAAATGTCAACTAACATTGGCATTCGTCAAGACCTGCTCCGATCCCGCCGGATGGTGCGGCGTTTCTCTCGGAGGCGGCATGGTGTCCAACCTCCTTGTGTTGGCCTACCCCTCCCCTTCTAACCCGGACGAGATCTTGACCTCGCTCCGTTGGGCGTCCGACTATGGTCCCCCCATCGAGCCATACAACGGTGACGCCAAGCTCGCTCAAATATCGTCCACCTTGAACGCAACGCACTACCAGGTTTCGTTCCGTTGTGAAAAGTGTTTGGGAGAGTGGCGCCACGGAGAGGAGCAGCAAGGCGGCTCGTTTCCCAGCAGTGGTGGGTTCCTGCTGTTTGGGTGGTGTCATGCCTCGAGCGCGCCGTTCGGGGAGGCCGAGTGCGCAGACAAGGCCGAGATGAGCCAGCATGACAGCCAGGGTCTCTTCGGTGCTACTGTGACCAGCTTTACACTAGCTTCATCCGCGGAGGAATATGCTTTGTGGGCCGGGAAGGCGACTGGAGGGGCTGTGGACGGTGAGTGTGTGGTGTGATGTATCGAAGGGTGGACTTAGCGAAGTCTAGAAATGTCTAAAATATAAAGAAGTAATCATTCCTCAACTATGGAACTGGCTGTTCGATCTCTTTGATTACTGTACCCAACCCCTTGTGCGGTTCATGTCAAGTTTCTTGCGTTGTCGTGGCCTGCAAGACCGTTACAAGGACTTGGCAATGTTTGGGAGGCGATGTCAAAATTGCGGCCAGGAACCCCGAGTACTGTGGTGGTCAGCATTTAGGTCAAGATTCTGATGATGTAAGTGAAGATGACAGAGATGGTAATGGCGTGAACGAAGAGTTCCTGGCTAAGGCGCTAGTACTTGACCAGGAGGGGATGACCATGCACAGTGGTTCTAATTCTGGTCGGATATCGAATCCACACCTACCTACCTACCTACCTACCTACCTACCTACCTACCTGGGGACAAACCATGACATATCAGAATCTCGTGTCACCCTGTAGAGTACCGTTCATCCCTTCCACAACAGGGTGCGTAACGAGTCAGCCAATTAGGATGATGCCTTCGGATTTCATGATGAGTCAAAATGAGCGGGTTGTATTAGAGTGTATTGAAGCTCCGAAAGTGACCGGCAATAGCTCGTCAACATTTGTCATATAGCTTTTCAGCATCCGTGGAATCTCGGCAGCAACGAAAATACCGAGTCATCTCGGATCGTCTCGAGGATGCCCGTCAGAATTCAATCTAGATAAATGTTGCAAACCCATCATTGTTGGCGTTGAAAGCATCAACGGCATTCACTGTATCGTATGTATTCGGAAAACATGCTGACCCGGCTCCTGACCATCGGCCATATGGCCCTGATCATCTTCCATCTCCAACTTTCTGCCTGCCATCCGTTGACTTCTGGCCCGCGTTATGAGGCAAGAGGAGTCACCACCAGCCATCGCTATCCAACCCGCGAACTTGCGGGCATCACAGTGATTGACACCCCCCTCGTGCGCTCAGCCCAAGCCTTTGCTCTCGCACACAGCAGCTCAACAACCTACAACCACGTAATGCGCTCGTGGCTGTTCGGCGCCCTCATGGTTAAGAACAACGCAACTCTACAACGAACGATTGACCTCGAGATCCAAGCCGTGTCAGCCTTGTTGCATGATCTTGGCTGGTATGTTGTTTTCATCTCTATTTCTTATGTTCTTCTCATGCGCAGGGCTCTGATGTCTCAAGCAGGGACCAAACCCCATCGTCCCCTATCATATCCCCCGACAGACGCTTCGAAGTAGATGGCGCCATTGCCGCCCGTGCCTTTCTCCATGACCACCCTCACGGCAAGAAGTGGAATGAACGCCGCGTGCAACTCGTCTGGGACGCCATCGCTCTGCACACCGAACGAGCCTTGAACTACTTCAAAGAGCCCGCCGTCCGCCTAGTCAGCCAGGGTATAAGCCTTGATTTTGAGACGGCAGAGATAGCGAAAGCCACGTTCGGGATACCTATTTCGGAGTACCGGGCTGTTGTGGCCGAGTTTCCAAAAGAAGGGTTCAAGCAGGCGTTGAACGAGACGTTTGTGTGGCTTTGCCGGGAGAAGCCGGGGAGCACTTATAGTGAGTTTTGCCTTCACCCAGCTTCGCCAGATAAAAAGTGAATGTATTGTGTGCTGACAAGAACTAAAACAGACACCTGGATGCAGCCTTGGGGAGACCGATATGTGGATGGGTATAACTCGAGCGCGAATTTGAGGATCGATATTATTGACAGGAATCTTCCTTGAGCAGTGCACTGGGTTTTGTCGGGACAATGGTCGCAAAGCATATGCTGGAAAAGGGTAGTTAAGGGGGGGTCCACTTTTACCCCTTTTTTGCCATTGTGGTGATGGTCTGAGTAGAATAAACTTTGTTTACCACTGGACCGGAATATACTCCGAGATGGTTGACCTGAGATGTCTCACATAAGCATCGCAGGTTGGAGCCCAGTGACCTCTTTGCCGGTGGCTGGGTTATCACTGAAGTTCTGAATATACATTTTGAACAAATGGACATGTGTCGAGGCAAGTTAATGTATAATCTGGCGTGTCAGTTTAGACCTTGTGTGGGTTGGCTGAGCGACGTCACAAGCCCGACTGTTTCGCGTGGCGATGCTGCAAACAGCACATCTTGCCGAGAAGAGGGCTTTTGTGGAGATAAGTTCCCAACTTGTGGTGACTCCTTCCTGTGCCTCGTTGTCACTGATGACGGGATGGTCCGGATCCCATAGCTCCGCCTCCTTCGAGCCGCTGAGGTCACCTACGTTAACAGCTCTTGCTATGACTGTCGAGGAGAGATGCTAGTGGATTGCAAAATGTGGACAAGAGAAAGGACGAGCATGAGAGCCAGAATGAGCGGTAACGGCGAGTAAGAAGCACGTATAAGTGGATAACAAATTGCTGTTTTGGTGACCGAGACAAGGTGCCCGTGCCTGCCTTTGCCTGACGGATTCGAGAAGCTCTTTCTGTTGAGCTGTAGCTATAACAGCGCGATGTGCAAAAGAGTTGTTGGGCACACTCTGTGCTGATCAATGCCAGAAGGGAGCAAATATCTTGGCTAGTCCAACTGTAGGTAAGGTACCAGGTTAAAGACGGCATCGAGTGGCTACGGAAATGTGGCTTCTCCTCCGACCACGGCCCGCCACAGGAGATGACAAGGAGGTACCTGCAGCGACATGCTGCATCGTGCATCATTGAGAAACATGGCCAGGTGCTGTTAGTTGTCGAGGCCGCCATTGGGGCCATTGGGGCCGTTGCGCTAACCTGGGTTGACAGCGCACCAATAGAAAGCATTCGGGGTTTTCACCGCACTTGCAAAGCCGCACACAATTGTCCGAATAATCAAACAAACGGTGAAGCTCCCTGCTTCGAGGAAGGCGGGGCTCCCAGGCTGACTGGTCAGACATGGAAGTTGAAGGCCATACCGAGTAATTATATCAGACGAAGAACAGCTCAGTCAGCAAGACACATGGCTCGCGGCTGGCATTCCATCAATGTCTCGATTGATCGGCCTGCCCGAGAACCTTGCGGGCTTGCAATGGCCACGGACTCGAACCCGCTCGGGCGGTTCGGCGGGATCTGACCTGTCCCGTGAAACAGTGCCGTGTTGTTTGCTTCTGTGGCCTGCCGCCCTTCGTCTTGCTGCTCCAGGTGAAAAAAGCGATTATCCGTAATTCGGCGGTGACGTGTTGATCCAACCCCCCCCCTGAGCCCCTTACTCACTGGCATGGTATTTTCATGCCATCTTATCGTCCCGGACTCGCAACATCTTGCATTCTGCCAACGCACCTTTCTTCTATCTGGGCTTCACCGCAGATTGCCACACCTGTCCAGATCTCCAGCCATCAGGAAGGGGGCTTGGCACATGCTGCCCAAATATAGACTCACTTCGACCAGTAGGCAACGGGCCAGGGGTGAGTATCGCCGGGACAGATAACTCATGTCATGATTACGTTGAGGGCCGGTTGCGATCTGCCAGCTGGACCAGCACACTGGTATAAGAAGGCCCTGCTCGGCCTCCACGAGCTGTCGTTTCTGGCCACCACTTCATCAAAGTTCTACAACACTGTCTGGCGTCACCGTCAAGCACATCTGAGTTCCAAGGTTACCTCGTCTCACTTCATCACAGGCATTCACACCAAAGTACATACCTACCGCACCCTCGGATTAGTTACCATGACGTCCCCCCAGGATCCACACACCAAGCTCTACTCGCACATCAACGGTCAGACCTCAGATCTTCTCGACCGTTACGCCGTCTCGGAGCTTTGCAAAGGCTGGCCGGTTTATCGTGACGCCTCAGAATGGCAAAACTACCGCGATCTCTTCACAGCGGAGGGCGCCTACGTCTGGACCAGTATGCCTTTTTCGTCCCCCCACTGTGTCCCCTGTGTACTGACAGCAATGACATAGCTTGGTCTGGCCCACGCACGGTAGATGAGTTCATCTCCATCTCCAAAGCCGGCAAGGAGAAGGACGTCTTTATCATGCATCGCGAGTGTGGTACCCTCGTCGAGCTTGGCAAAGACAAGACTCGGGCAATAGGCAAGATGAAGGCCACCATCACCCACCGCTTCAAGTTTTCCCCTCAACACAGTAACGGAACTCACGCTGCTTTCAACGGCTCCAACGGTACTACCGGCACTCATCCGCATGACGCTGCAAAAGCCGAGGGCGAGTACGAGTTTGACGTTGACTGCGACTGCCGCTTCATTTTTTTCGTCGAGAAGAACGCGTCGACCAACAACGAGTGGAAGACGCGGTATGTGAAGCTCTTTTATGAGAAGGACAAGGTTGTAACGGTAGACGGGTTCACGGCGCCGAGGTTCAGCAAGGCAGAGCTTGAGAGGATACCAAAGGGGTATAAATACTTGGGAGCTGCGCAGGCGAGGCTGGGATACGAAATCGACTTGGACTTGCCCACTGCGTCAGGGGAACTTTGGGACCGCATGTATGGCGAGATGGAGAAGTGGCTGGATGGGGGAAAGGTCGACTTGTTTTGGGAAGGGAAACAATAAGCAATGATTGGAAAGGGTCGCTCGGAGGATATTGGCTGGTGATACGCATTATACCCGTTTGGATCGGGGGATGTCTTCCATTTCTGTTCTTGTTCATGGCGCATCTTTTTGGTCAGATCCGGCTCAGCATTAGGTAGTTGACGCCAATGGTAGGTGACAAGATGTGCAGTAATAGACTTTCTCATGGCCGCATGGTAGCTGGCGAACCTCTGTTGACCCCTGAACCAAGCCGCTACACACCATCGAGGGCGCACACGACATGGATGACAAGTGACGGCTGCCACCTACCCGGAGGCAACACGATTCCTGGCAGCAAAGTGCTGTCAATGAAGGCGGGTGCAAACAGGCTCACAACCCGTCCAAATGGCGCCATGTTATGATTCCCAGCTCTTGGTGACACAGACAGAGCGGCTTCCCTCTCCGTGACATGGCCTGCCTACTCAGGAGAGCCGGCCGATTTCGGAGTTTTGGCAGGTCGTTGAAGGCCAGCCAGGGAGCACACCGCCGCTGCCTGCCGGAGCGTGCATGCGGATCTACCGGTGTTTCGGAGGGCAAAGACAGCATCGAGGTCATGTGAGACTTGTTCTGGGACGTTGTAGGTATTTGTGTGTGTCGACTACTACAGGGGGAATCTCTACAGTCCACCACCATCTCCAGGCCATTACTCGGCAGCGGCGGCGGCGGCAGCCTTCTCCTTGGCGAGCTTCCCCATCTTCTCAACAGCCAGATTCAAGCTCGGCAGGTTGGCGCCCTGGATCATTGCTTGGCCGTTGACGGCAACCTGGTTGCCCTCCTTGAAGAAGAGGAAGGTGGGCATGGCGGCGACGCTGTATTTCTGGGCGACAGACTGTACGTGATCGACGTTGACTTTGGCAAAGGCAAGAAAGCCGGGGATCGAGAAGGTAGAAGCCATCTTGGAAAAGTGGGGATTGATGAGCTTGCACGGGCCGCACCAGTCGGCGTGGAAGTCGGCGATGACATACTTGTTCGACGCGAGGAGGTTGTCGAACTCTTGGTGCGAGCTAATGTGCTTGACTTGATCGGCCATTTCGAAATTGGTAATGGTCTTTGGGAGAGAGTCGTGTACGAATGGAAAAGCGACGGAAGGGAGGAGATTGGATCAACGGTTTTGGATGCGCGCACTCGAAGTTCGAAGACGGAGGAGATTCGCAATCGCGGGGGATAAAGAGCACAGCCCAGAGAGCTCCATCTGGAGCTTCAGAAGCGGTGGGGCCATACTGGAAGTCAACTTCGTGCTGACTAATCATTCATAACCCTAACCCCCTGGGAAAGCGATGATGTCATCCGCTCTGATTCTTGTGTTCTGTCTACGTTCTTTTATGGGCGTGCCTGGCCACTCTGAAGAAGCAAATATTCTTCACCCTTACGAAGATACTCAGCGATATGTTGCAAGATAAAGGAAGCCGTTCTCTGTCAGACATGGAGGAGCACAGTCAGTCCAAACAACTTGTCCAGCACCCAGCACCACAACAAGAGGAAGAAGTCGATAGGCAGCCGCCAAACTCGAGAGGTGCTCCGGCAGTCAGACTTGAGATGGACCTTGATGTGGATATTGAGCTCAAGGGAAAGATCAAGGGGGATGTGACGGTGGCTATCTTGTAGGTTCGACATGTGATACCGTTTATTGATCTCGAACAAATGATTGACGCGATAGCGCAGAGAAGATGAGAAGACACAGGATTAGCAAGGATCAGTTGGCATCTTAGAGGTGCGGTTGCCTGATGACTCTGTTGAAGGTTGGCTCGGTCACGAGGTCACGCGAGGTGGTTGACTGACAGCGCCAAAATCACACGCAACCCACATCAAACGCCATGACCCCAAAGCTACGAACAGCTGCGAGAGTCAAGTGAACCATGCGCGAAAACGGGTTTCCTCGTCACTCGAGATTTCTTGAATACAAAGCCAGTGACTTGAGCAACGTCAATCATGGCCCGAATCCCGCTCCAACCATCCCAGCACAATGTCATCACAACGCAGTAGACGTGCGCCGAAAGCAACACCCAAACGTACAAATGACGGCCTCAAGCCAGGGGAAATACTTTCTCAAGTCGGCCGGGTCGCCCTCCCGTTCATTCTCACCAAGCTTGCGCAACAACAAGAAGAGAAACAACGCCAACAAGAGAGGGAAAGCAACAAAGCCCCAACCTCCTCAAGATCCCGTACTGCAAGCCGCAATGGCAGCACAACATCCACGGGTGAACGGTCCAGATCATCCCACAACCGAGACAGAGACAAACACCGAGACAACAACGGCTCTGCCGACGCATCCTTCCGCAATGACAGCGATTTCCACGGCGTCATCAGCCAAGTCGCCGTCGGTTTAGTTGCCTTTGGAGCCAAAAAGCTTATACAGAGAAGAAAGGAGGCCAAGCAGGCTGCTGCTTCCGCCGCACAAACTGCTCAAGCGAATGGACGCAATGCCCGAGGCAACAAGAGCCCAGCCGAGGCGGATGTTGAACTTTCAAGGGCATTGGAGACTACAGCGATTGAGCTGCAGGGGGCTAGCGAGTCACTACGCAGGCTGGCAAACTCGGGTCCAAAAAACCACCACAGGAAATGCGCGGTGAGAGACGAGCTGGTACGAGATGCTCAGAGGCTGGAAGGTTCACTTGCCAGCATACAAACGGGCATTCACAATATGCGCAACCTGCACCCAAGGTTGCGCAGACCAGATGAGGGTAAGAAAGAGCCTCTCCAAAGGGGGACGAGAGGCTTGGGACCCATACGAGATGGGAAGGTTGGACATCGGGAACGGCTGAAGGAGAGGTAACTGAGGCTCGTTGGGAACGAGTCTTTCCGAAGGGAAGAGAAGACTGTTCTTTCGGCAGAAATCGACGCCAGCCATGAGCACATCGGATAGAGCTCTGGTGCTTTACTAGCCCAGGCATCCCGGCGTTCCCGACCAAACCCACATGCCGATACAGGCAGATAATCTCCACAATCCGGAGCCCCCGAACCCACTCCAGGCTACAACCCTGACCACTGTCACTCCACTGCAACCCACAGCCATCTACATGACAGCTAAATCCTCACCTCGAACTTCAACAATTTAAGAGGAGAGCCCGCATGGCTCAGTGGTAGAGCGTGTCACTAGTAATGACAAGGTCGTCAGTTCAATTCTGGCTGTGGGCATCCTGTTCTCACTCCTCTCCTCTCTTCACCTCTCTCGCCCGCATGGCTCAGTGGTAGAGCGTGTCACTAGTAATGACAAGGCCGTCAGTTCAATTCTGGCTGTGGGCAGGCATGCACCTGGGGTCAGGAGACAGATGGGACAGTTCCTTTGCTCTTTTTGTACTCTTTGCAGATATCATGTTCAGGACACATCGATAGACAAATAGCGTTTCTTTTTTACTGAGATACCCCAATACCCATTACACCCTGATTATACAAATATTGCTTTCCATTACGGTCTCCCCCTTATATGTTGTTATGCAGGCGGTGGCGGCGGCGGCGGAGGTGGCGGCGGAGGAGTTTCCCCTGACGACGCCGAAAACGACATGTGGCTCCCTTTGCTTCCGTAGCGGCTTCCTCTCCTTCGACTCCGGCTCCTCCTCCTTACCCGTATCGATCTGCCGTACCGATGGCAAAAGTAAAAGCAGCCCACCAAGAAGGCTGTTACGAGAACACCCACGACAACACCGATGGTGATGTTCTGTTCTTGCATCGAGTATCGTTTTGTTAACTGGCTCGTCCATAGTGAGGACGATATCGGTTTATCGGCCCGCAGAACCGAGGCTTTTAATGAGAGGTGCAACCATGAGGGGAACAACGCTGGTGCGGGGGAGGATGGTTGTGAGGGAAGCGGCACAAGCGTGCGAGCAGAGGCGAGAGGGGGTATAAACATGACGACGAGTTTTGCTCAGACTGGATAGGTCACGAGGTTGGTAGACCTTGATTTTTTGCTAGCCCTGACTGGTTTTCAAATAAGATGCTCTGAAAATCCGGGCATGTGATTGTGGTATAGGTACAGAGGTCGAATCGCTTTCGAGATTCAGATTCAATGGAAAGTTGCTCAGACTGGGTACAGAAAACAGAGGTTCCAAATGGGGCTTTTTTGGAGACTGGCGCTAGGAAGAAAAACGGCTGTTGAGAGAAAGAAAGGTGCAAGCCGTATGCAGGACGAGAAGAGAAACCTTTTTATCCCTCTCCTGTCGCTAGTGTAAAAGGTACGGGTGAGATAACAGCCATCGCGGGTGCTGATGTAAAATGTCGACTGACCAATATTGCTCATTTTCTTGGTAGCACGGAGGCATGGGGGCAGCAGAAGCAGGGCTGCAGATGGGTGCCAGTGGTGTTGCCTGCGTGGTGGGATTGGGGGCTTGAGGGTTGATGCTGGAGGAGCAAAGTTGGAGACGAAGCGACCCAGTTCACAGATGGACATCTGCAGCTAGTTTAGCCAGTACTGGTACAACCTATCAGGCATCAACTGGGACGACTGACTGCATGATTGTGCATATCACAACCCAATGATATCAGGACGGGTTCAACTTGCGGGGCTGACACGGCCTATTACCGACCACATTGCAGAATATGTATGCCCGGTCTGACGAATGGCCCACCAGTCAGACGAGCAAAAAGTTATGGAAGTGCGGTACAGAGCGATCACCAAGGTAGAAGACCAGGTAAGGCAGGGGTAGTAGAGGCACAGGAATCGGCATCATCTTCGTCTACTTGCCAGTTCAATGGCTTTAGATACCGTTCAGCAATCCAAAATTCAACTGCTATCTCTCAGACCGAGACGCTTTTGCAAGAGCAAGCCTTCCATACCACTTTCGCATTTCGATCCCGCCCATCACCCCGCTCTGGAGTGTAAGCCCTCCGTGGCTACCAGTTCAATGGTTATGGATCGTGTTCAACAACCCACAATTCAACTGCCATCTCTCAGATCTAACCTCGCTTGCAACTATCTGACTGTACAGGTGGCCTTTCCTCTTGCTCTTTTGGCGATGCCGGTCCTTGTGAAATGAAGCTTTTGATGGCGAGTGCCAGACTTCCACATGACTTTCGAGTTTCAATCCCACCCATCAGCCCGCCTTGCGAGTGCATGCCCGCCATGCCTGCCAATTCAATGACTTTGAATCTCGTTCAGACCCACACTCCAGCTGCTTTCTTTCAGATCCAGCCGCTTTGCAAGTCATGCTGAGACCGAGTGGTTTTAGCAATGTGAGCAAGTAGCTGGGTGGGCAACAGCGCTGCCCCCCATGGGGTTATATGCTCGAGTTCAGTCTCTTCCTTCCGTGCCCAGTAGGGGACACCAATCATGACCAAGTATCGTTTCGAGACCCCCCCATAATCTTAACATGGACGGCGACTTGGTGAAGTTTGGCGCCGCTGCTACTATGCAGCCAAAGATCCGGGCTGGAAATCCGGCATGTATGGCTGGCCAGTCCGGATGGTGCTAGGATAATGATTTAGGTCTTCACCGGCACCATGAATAACTGCACCATCCTGGCGCAGGGTGATATCAAGGGCGGCAGTACTACCAGACATGTTCACCAGCAGCACCATATAAACATGAGTCAACACAGATCCAGATCCCCTCCAGCTTAGAAAGCTGGACGACGTAAAAATAAATACAATGTGGGAAGTTAATGAATAGGTATTGGAAGATACTTAATAGGTGTTGAAAGATACCTTGGTCGAAAGTTAAAAGGTCATCTATAGGTGTTAAATGATGGTTGATAAGTGTGAAAAATAGTCTATAGGTATTTAAAATTTGCTAATATCTATTAAAAGATAGTCTATAGGTGCTAAAAATAATCTGTAGGTATTAATAAATAGTCTATAAGTATTGAAAGATAGCCTATAGGTGTTAATAGATAGTCTATATACACTTAAAAACTGCTAAAATGCGTTAAAGTCTCCTTATTAGGTTGTTTAAGTATAGTGAAGAGGTGTTAAAATAGTCGTCAACTGGTGTTCCAAGGTGTTCTAAGGCGGTGGGTAGGTAGGTATTAAAGTAAGAAATTTAGAGTCTTGGGGACTGCTACACTAAACCAGCCATGTATCTTATGCAAGAAATCACAGAAAGCTGCAGTTAAAATCTGTCCCGGTCAACCCATTCAAAGAGCGTTTATCACCTACCTGCAAGCGTTGGACGTCCCTGTTGTGATGAGCAGCTACATCCACTTCAATCAGGCGGGATGCGAGCATGGAAAGAGGGACCAGGACAGGAAGACAAGACCTCCCAACTCTCTGAGGAGTTTTCCCAGATAGGCCGTTGTTCTGAGTGATGTTGGATATGAACTCGGCTGCTCGCGCGGCTACCCATGCGGGTGTCAGTGCCGCCGCCGCTCGCCTGTTCGCAGCATTTTTAAAACCATTGTTGGATAAACGCTATTAAGAGAGCAGCTAGCAACTAAAAATAACCATCTTATGAATAAAAACTCTTCTTTTCTTAATATACAAAATCGCGGGTTTAGCTCAGTTGGGAGAGCGTCAGACTGAAGTCCACTTCAATCATTAATCTGAAGGTCATGTGTTCGATCCACATAAACCGCATCTGCTTTTGTTTTTGTGACCTCCTCTTTTTGTCACCAGGGAACTGAGTTGTCAGCAGATGTTTTGGCAGAGGTCATGCCTTGTCGACCTATGATTCACACTTTGTGTAAGCACAAGATCGCTATGATATTTAAGATATTCTTTCTGTAATGCATTATCTCTCTATATGTGCTATCAGCCCTGTCGTTTATAACATTAACTAGTATCTAAAACCCGGCCTTGTCTTCAAGAACATGTGCCCAAACGCCGCCCCAAATTCTCACACGACCACCTGCTGATCTTGTGTTGGGCTCGTGGGCATCTACGACTTCCCAAGCCCGGTCCTAACATGCTTTACAGGACAGGTGCAGGCGATTTTACAACCGGCAAAATAGTCACGACTGCCACGTCGTTGCTCTTTTCCGCAGCGGATGACAACCCAAAGAAGGTATATCTCTTCTTGGTTCCAGCGGACTGTGGGGTTACAGCTGGATTTGGTGGAATGGTCTGCTGATTGGAAGCCGCCACGGTTTTTTCTGAAAAGGTAAACATTCTCTTTCCCACCCTCGGAGCCGCTGTCATGGGCCCCTGCGGACCTCGGGCTTTTGGCACACTCGGAGACGAACTCTTCATGGCCTCTGACATGGAAAGCGTGGCTTGCCTGAACAACTGCGGCGAGGAGCGGATGGGTGTCGAGACCCTGTTGAAGAGGGGCCCAATCTTCTCCGACATGGTGACCACAATCGGCCTCTTTGGCGGCTTGGTGAGCTCAAAGTATGCTCGGCCAGAGTCAGTTTTGGTGAGAGAGCCAGTGAAGGAGCCCTTGCTCAGGGCGGCGCGGGCGAGTTTGGCCTTGGTCATCAGCATCATTTCACTCCCTTGGAGCGCCACCACACAGTTGTGCCAGGGGGTGGGCACATGGAGCAGGTCGATCGAAGTCATGAGTTCGCCGTCGGCCGAAAGGGAGGTGACGGCCCGTACCTTGGCGGGGTCCACAAGCTGGATGCCAAACTTGGGACCGGCATTGTTGTGTGCGTGGATGGATAGCCGGATATAGTTGGGAAACAGCATCTCGACGAGGTTGGAGTAGGCGTGGTTGCGTACAATCATCTCGAAGGCCACCTTGGCTGACAGCTTCTTTTGCTTGGACCGTGACATCCTTTGGGTCAGCGGGTGGTTTTCCAGATCCTCGAGCACGAACTTGGAAAAGCCGCGGTACAGACGGGTGATTGTGGCATCCTTGGAATCAATCTTTGCCCGAATAGCCTCTTTACGAGGCCCGGACCCCGCAACAAGCATCCGCCTACAGAGCTCGGCTTCCTCAGTAATCTTGGTGTCTAGGTGGTGTTCAATGGGGGGAAGGCTAAGCCGGGATGCTAGAGTGGAAAGGTCATCGTTCCGGGACGCCAGTTGGAAGAGCTCAACGAGAGACTTGAAGCCTATACGATCAGGATCCCCGAAATGAGAGCCAACCTCCCGGTTTATATCTTTGAGCAAGGCGGTATACCTGTCCACCTCGCTGTCATCGACACCAATGCAGTCGCTAAAGACGTGTCCGTCACTGATAACCCATAGTTTGGCGCCAGGCATGTAAATCTTTTCGATTTCGGTGACAAAACCGTGCAGCCTCTCCAAGGCAAGCTCTTCACCACGATCTGGATCTGGGCCAGTAACCTTGTCGGGATTGGATGACTTGCATGGAAATGCAGGAAGACACATCTCGAGTTTGGCCTTGCGTGATGTAAAGTGGCGCACCCGTTGTGTAAAGTACTTGCGGCCCGAGACCTTCCATTGGTCACCCTTGCCACCGTCGTACCTGAGATAACTGTCGAAGAGGTCCACTATCTGCTCGGTTATAGCTTCGATATCGGCATCCTCTCCTGCTGCTGAGACTGGCAGGGTATGGGTCGTGAGGTCGGCCTGGGTGAGGAGGAGGTCGACGAAAAATTTCTCAAACGCGTCCCCGTCCACAATACGTCCATGGTTTCCAATCATGATGGCTGTGGTGTAGCCCTGACCATCGGGGGACGATGATTGGTATATTTTGGCATCGGGCTTGCTGTGGCTCGACCGGATTGTTGACCAATTGTCCTGAACCCATTGCTTTTGAGAGCCGGTGCAGTGAACAAGGTTCCCCTCGGAGTCCCGGAGGTAGGAACCTTGATAGCGAAAATAGATGGATTGGCCTTCGTTTCCAAACTCCACGACCATTGCCATGTTGACGTTTGGTGCCTTTTGTGCAGGGACAGGGGAACTGGGAGGGTTAAGAGAGTTGAGAGGGTTCCGCAATGACTCCTCGGCTTGGTGGAAGATGTGGTAGCAAGAGATGTGGACAAGCACAACGTGACACACGGCGAGGATGCAGAAGCTAAGCAACTGAAAAGCACTTGGTAGGCAAGAGGTGTCTTGGGCGCAAAGTGCAGATGTCGTGTAGTAGGTGAAGACTGGGGGGGTGATGAGCAAACACGCCCTCACCAAGTAGGAGATCATGGCATCCTTTGTATATCACGTTCCTCTCCGAGAACCACGTGTATCAACAGCCTCCTGCTGTCCTGCCCTTCCGGGTATTGGCGGCCGCAAGTTGCAGCAAGGCTAGATAGGTAGGCCACGGTTCTGGAGGCCCTGCTGCGTTGTTGTCGTTTCTCTGCTTGTCCCGGTACCCGGGTCAAGGCAAGCGTTTTGTTGGGTCCGAGAGTTGCCGCTGCAGGGCTGAGAGGTGTTACTGCCACAGTCCTAAAAAAGACTGGATTGTGATGTTGATTCGGCGGCAGAGCAGGCGAGTGGTTGGCAGAAGCTGTCGATGCTGTGTCGATGCTGTGTTGTGTTGCTGCAGGCATCACGCAGATCTGTCCGTGGCTTGTCGTTGACGTGACAGGACTGGGCCGGGGGGCATGGCCGGGCAGGCTGGAGCGGGGTACCGGTAGTCCGCCAACTGAATCCATTCACATGCGCACCATCTATTTGTTTGATGACTGAACCGGGCTGAAGTGGGCTTTTTTTTGAGTTGGCTGGTAGCCGCCTCGCACCACAATCGAGCACGAGATAGGCGCTCTTGGTGCTTCGAGTCATTGCCTGGGGCTGGAGCCATCATACTGTGTGCATGCAGATAGGCGCAAGCATACTCGTACAAATGTCAAAAGGGGGGCTTGGGCGGCCTGCCTCGGTCACGGTGCGACCGCCGTGTACTGCGAAGACGGCCGAATCACGAATGCAGATATGGATAGCAGACGTCGTGTTTCCTGTGGGTGATCAGGAAGGCCGAGCTTGGCTCGTCTGCATATCTCCAGTCGTCCTAAGTAACTGTTCGGTACCCGTTGCACCACGCGCATTGGCCGTGGCCGGCTCTCTCCGTCATCCACCAACGATAATCCAATCGACTTTTGTCGGTACTCAGATCCCTCTGACAGATTCCATGGATGACTTAAACGTGGAAGCAGCATGCGCATTCGGCCGCCATGCCGGTCCACGACATGATACCCACGCCAAGACGTGTCTGCATGATAGGCAGGTACCTATTGTGAAGATATCACCACATTCGACGCACCGGGAAAACACGATAATCAACACACGGCAGCATGAGTCCAGAGTATTGTTTGGTACGGCACAATCATCAATGTGAGACAAATTACATGCACGTTCTTATAAACGCCTACCCAATCTACGTTATGCCCGCTTCCGCTCTCCAGGGACCAACGATCCATTCAACGTTCAGCCCTTCTTCTCGGACCCCAACTCCCTGCTATCAAAGACTAGCCTTAGAGCCCTGGGGTACAATGGCCCGGCCTGGATAGAAAGATAAACACGGCCTGCAGTTAGCGCATGATTCCCGTAACTGGTAGGTAACCTTTCGAGGCGAGAAGACGGGACCTACTGGTGTCTTTCTGTCAATCCACTCCGGATCCAGCATCCACATGAACGCCCCCAGTAGCTTGCACAGTGTGACCCTCATCTGCAACAGAGCAAACTTTTCCCCGAGACAGGCTCTGCGGCCCCCATGGAAAGAAATAAACTCTGCTTTAGATTTGCGTAACCGGAGCTGCTTCTGGATGGATGTTACATCACCGCCCCAACGAGAAGGATCAAACTGGTCTGCTGTCGGTCCCCAAGCTTCCGGGTCCCGGTTTGTCGAGTAGCAGTTGTATCCAACGTATGTGCCGCTGGGGATTACAATGGAAGCGTGGCCAAGGAGCGTGTCCTGGGAGGTGCGCCGATTGATGAGCTGGCCGATGGGAGGAAAGAGACGCAGACTCTCGAGAATAACAGCAGTCAGGAGCGGGAGGTTGGTCAGCATTTCAATGTTTTGAGCTAGCGCGGGGATTGAAAGTCCTGTAGACACGAGTTCTTCATAAAGTCTGGCTTGAATTTCCTAAACAGCTCGTCAGCTTTGGTTTACATTCGGACCAACACAGTGCACCTACAGGATGCTTGGCTAGCAAGTAAAGAGTGGATATCAGGCACAGTTGGGGATTTTCCTGGCCAGCTACAAAGAGAACTGTCAAGTTGTCATGCATCTTTTTTTCATCCCACTGACCGGACTGGTGAGCATCTAGCAGCCGGCGGCCCAATCCATCTTTGGGCCAGGGCGCTGACGATTTTGCGGAGGAGGGATCGTGGCTTTCGATCAAAGCATCCCTGAGGGCGCCTCGAAACTTGTCCACAGTTTTCCTGGCACGTAACCGACTTGGAAATGGAAACTGGTCCAAAATGGGAAAGTTCATAAAGATGGGCTTGAAAATCTCACGCTTGACTGCCGATTGCAGAATGTTGATGGGTGCGTTGTCCGAGAGAGCCTAGTAGCACCGAGTGTTAATCTCACGTGTGGTCTTTTTTCCAGCGTTTTGTGAAAGGACGTAAGAATGTACTTGCATCAAAGTTGGTCTGCAAAATGACCTCAGAGCAGTTGGCCACGGAATACCGCTGAAGCAACTCCTGAACAGCAACGCCACGGCCTCTTCCACCGCGCGACTGGGCATCTTTCACGAGCATGCACAATTTGTCGGCATTCAATGCGATCTTGTCCACCTCGAAATTGTTTCGTTGCAGCCCTGGCCGGATGACAGACTGGTATTTCTTCCAGACTTGACCATGGCTAGAGATGATGTTGTCGCCTAAGGTGGTACCCTGTGTCAGCTATTTTGCCCGTGTTCATTGAAGAGAAGCAAACAATAATTAGGTACCAAGAAACTGTGCCAAAACACTATGAGGGATCTTTTTTTGATTCCCGCTCTTTTCGTACAGGTCTTCGTCCTTGAAGATCTCGGCGATGTAAGAGGGCTTGTGCACCAAAATATTCCATTGAGCCGCAAAGAAGAACTTGACAGCGCCGTGAGTGCGAAGTGGCTTGTCGATATATTGACGAAAAATGTCGGACTGGTCGACATCCTTGAAAAAGGGAATGAGGGCTACCCAAAAGGGGATGGTAGGGATGTTCTCGGGGTATCTTGGTGGTAGCAAGAAGATATAATAGACTAGGAAAATAGCGATGGCTGCGAGAAGCAGTAGCTCTGCAATGAATCCCAACATTGTTGTGGTCTGCTATGTGATCTAGAAGATGAGACTCACGGCTGCTTGCAGTTCAACCTTTCGGGATATAAAGCATAACCTAGATGATCGTCGCGCTCAAAATAGCAGGTACGCGATGAATATTCATATATGGGCACTGTATTGGTCGCAGATAGGTCGCATTTCGCTGCTGCGCACGTGTGGCCCAATGCAATGGGAGAGGAGGTGCAGCGGCAGGGGGGCTAGGTTAGCGCTAACACGCAGCGAGGCTGGAGGGATGGAATGGGGATGAGGCCTGTATTACTCGGGACCCCAGCTGCACCTCAGCATGATGTGAAGCCGTATGTTTTTGAAGAGGTCGAGATGGATTGCTGCTGTGTCCCGTAGGCTGTGGCAGGTGCTGCGCCCTCACACACCCCGGGCTATGGAGGTGCTGGAGTATGAAGTCGGAGGCCCGGGCGGCCGGCCGGCTGTCCGCTGTGAGTAGGTTATTGTCTTTAGGTAGCGCTTTTCTCGGTGTGACCAGCCCGGAATTCCTTGAACTGAACCCAGCTTAACCCTCTCCCTTTTCTGTTTTTTATAAAATAAAAAAAAGTAGAAGAAAACGGAATACCTGTTCTATTCCATTTTGCTTCTCAGTTCACAAAACCTGTTCATCCCTAATTGGCCCTGTCAATTTGCTGGGGCATGCCTGCAGAATGGTAAGGTTTGAGCTCACCGTCCAGATAGGACGCTCTCGACAATCTTCTCCGCACAGAGCATCTTCCTCTCAGTCCAGATCAAGATCAAGATCACGCACCCGCCATAGTCGCCCCCATTCTCCCGAAGACAGAATCCCTCTAGTTGAACGTGTTCCCCCTCCTGCTCGTGATGATGACCCGGCCTCGATATCCCTGCCTCCTTCCCCGACAGACAATACTCCCGAGAAAAACTCTTTACCTTTAGGTCCCCGATCCTCCCATCAACACCTTTCCACGTCCAATAATGAGTCTTTACCGAATGGCCCGCCACCAGCAGACGAGCCGCCGGGCCTGAATCCGAGTCCGAAGCAGGATGGGTCTGGGTCTTACACCGATTTCTCCCCTCTCCGTCGAAAGTTCATCTTGTCTGCTATAACGATTGCTGGATTCTTCGGGCCATTGGCGGGAGGTATATATCTTCCTGCCTTGCCGGTGCTGGAAAAAGAGTTCAATGTTAGCCCAACCGCCATCAATGTGACGGTTTCAGTGTTCATGATGACTTTTGCGTTCGGTGTAAGCCTTTACCCTCCCCCATCCCATCAACAGACAACATAGATGCTGATGTCGTCTACAGCCGCTATTCTGGTCCACTTTTGCAGATTGGAAGGGTCGCCGTCCATTGTACTTGATAAGCCTTGCCATTTACATCTTGGCGAACGTGCTTCTTGCTGTAGTACCAGCAAACTACGGAGCACTGGTGTTTTTGAGGGTCGTGCAGGCGTTTGGCAGTGCTAGTGTTGTTAGCATGGGGGCAGGGACAGTTGCTGACGTGGGTAGATATATTCGCCTTTCTCGTTGCCAACTTGCTAACGTCAGTCCATCCCAGATCACGGAGCCGAAGAAGCGAGCATTCGCAATGAGCATTTTTCTCATGGGCCCTCAATGCGGTCCTGTCCTGGGTCCCGTGTTGGGTGGTGCATTGGCAGAGGCGAACTGGAGATGGATTTTCGGATTTCTTGGTGTGTTCTTCCCTGCATGATGTGCGTCCGCCGACTAACGAGGTGCCAAAGCGATTTCTAGCGGCATACTTTGGCTTGTGATTCTCTCTTCTCTCCCTGAGACTCTTCGCGCCCGCGTGGGCGGAGGCCGTATCTACACAGAACGGCCCATCTTCTTTTGGCCCCCTTCCATGTCTTCACCTCTCGCGCCGAGGTGGGAAAGGGGTCCTCCACCGCCCATCCCAACCCTCAAAGGGTATTGGAACCTGTTCATTTACCCTCCCATCGGCATCGTCAGCTTCAACACTGCTATGCTTTACTCTACCTACTTCGCCATTGCCGTACAACTTCCGACCGAGCTGAGTCAGCGATACAAATGGGGCCCATCGGGAATCGGCGCTGGCTTTCTGGCGGTAGGAATTGCTATGATTGTGGGGAGTTTGCTTGGTGGTAGAGCCTCGGACTGGAGAAGGGCGAGGGCAGCAGAGCAACTGCCAGAGGACACCAAGATTGATCCAGAGTTTAGACTTGTGGACCAGATCTGGGGCGTGTTGATTTGTGTGTTGGGGACTCTGCTATATGGATGGATGGTGGATGGTAGCAAACATCCAGCAGCAGTTTTGTTTGCCACATTTTTGAGTATGTACTCCTGTCAGATAACTTCCGCCGCAACGGGAAACTAACCAGCGGTATTTAACAGCCGGATTTGGGATGAATTGGGTCTTTGTCACCACTACAGCATTCTTGACCGAATGTGTTGCTCAACAGGCGGCAGGAGCGTTTGCGCTGGGAAATTTGCTGAGAAACCCCTGGGCTGCCATTGTGTCGGTGATAACACCAACACTGGTGGCCAAGATGGGGAGTGGATGGTGCTTTACGGGGCTGGCGGTCTTGGATCTGCTCCTGGTTGGAACTGCGGTTATTGGTACGTGCAACTTGTTGAGTAGCAGAGCTCTGGCTTGAATGGAGAACTAATATTGTTTCTGTAGTTCTCAGACTAAAATGCCCTGGCTGGCGTGCGGATAGGGCGGCCAAGATGCAGCTGGCTGGCAAGAAAGCCGGAGGTCCGGCGGCTGTTCCTTAAGAACGGTCTTTGGCAAGTGGAAAAAGTTCGGGGCATAAAAATATAACCAACACGCCTGTCGACGATCTTTCAAAGCCTTGCAATTATCTTTTGAAATCTCTCGAAAAATTTAAAAGCCTAATGATTATCTTTCAGGGCTTTCTTCCCCAATCAAAGCCTCTATTTTACTGTCCCCACAGCGTGGTTTGGGCAAGCGCACCAGGCTTTGGTTGGGAGATGAAAGATGGCCGAGGAGAGCTGAATGGTCCGATGGACCGGCCATATAGTCATTGCTTGGGCTGATGGGCGTTGAATAAGATTAGACAAAATAACTCCTTGCGCATTCTTCTTCATCACTAATGTGACCATCCATGGGTGGATCTTTTTCACCACCTCATCTCACTGCATGCTGGATGCTGATCGGTGACAAGCTTCCCACGAGGCTAGAGTGGGTGAGTGGCTACTCAAAGCCTGACTGTCGCATGGCCATCTGAATCCAGAGCGGCGGGATCAACGCAAACGCACATTGACGATCGTAGCACGGTAGTCGGTAGAGCGAGTGTGACAGAAGGCGGAGAAGTTGTCTCCCACGACCACGATCGATATTGCTCGATCCTCCATCCCCACAACTAAAGATATGACCACCTCAACAACGCCCCCAGCGGCATCGGCAACGGAGATGTTGCTTGCGCTCGAGTTCTGACAACTCAGCCCTGCAGCCGAAAACGAAAAAGGAGGGGGCGTGTGCAGAAGAAACAGGTGACCAGGGGGGGTTATCAGATCGCTTGGTCTTTGACGGAGAATGTGGACACACCGCGGCATTTTGACCAGTTCGGCTAAGGTGTTTAGCCCGTCTGGCTCTTTTCGCTGTTCTTTAGGTAACAGAAGACGCGAGATGTGTCTTTGCAAGCGATTTCGGCTTCGACGGCGGTTCAGGTCGTTGTGGGGCCATTGGTTGTTCCAGCCAATCGCGAGCACCAACCCGATCTGATAACTTTATTTTCTCCTCCACCAAGGACACCGCGGTGGGTCCTGTTCCACTGCGCCTTGGGAAAAAACGACTGAGTGGAAAAACCATCACACGACGCCAAGTGACCACCCACAATGAAACCCCTCCTCCACCTGAACATTTCTCCATGGACTCGATAATCTGCAGGTGTTCATTGTTGGCAACAGCGCGCATGTACCTAGCATGAGACTGGAGGGGAAACGACCCTTCGATCTCTCTCTTTTGTACCGGTAGGCTGGAGGATGGCGGTAGTCAACAACCGACACGAGGATGCAAAGCATCCACCAGCGGAAACAGAGCCAAAATTGGCGCATGGCCCGTCCCTCTGCATGGTCCTCTCAACTCTCCAGGCTCATCTAGACCAGGATCATGATGGACGGGAACAGTGATGCCACACGTGGCTAATCGATAGTCTGAATGTCGCCGTTGCGTCGCTGCCACCCCAAAGAGCCTGCAGCTGAATTTGGACCTTCTCCAGGGTAACCCGGATGGCGGGACAGTCCAGTCCCCTTCATGTTTTTGTTGGTTCGCTTCCGATCTAACGTTTGGCGTCCCTACATATAACAGTGCTCTCATCCTGGATTCTGTCATCGGGTCTCTTGCTCGTTCCGGTTGAAGCATACCTTTTCCAAACCACCCAAGCCAGCTCCCCCAAACCCCCAGCAAACCGTCAAGATGGTCCACGTCGTCCTCCCCGCCCTCATTCCCGACATCAAGCGCGTGTATGATTCCTACTTTGCCGCCTTCCACCATGACCCCATGGGCGAGATCATGCTCAACATCCTCTTCCCCGGAGGCAATGTGAACTCACCAGAGTTCCGTGAGGAACACGCCAAGGGCACCCTCGCTTGGTGGCATCAGTCTGATTCCCAATACACCTACAAGTGCGTCGACACCGACAATGGCGACATTGTCGGCATGGGTCTCATCGATGTGATTCTGCGCCGCCGCTCCGTGGAGGAGCGCGCCTTCCAAGGTGTTCCATGGCTCCAAGGCGAGGCCAAGGAGCGCGCTGAGAAGGTTCTCAAGCCCCTTCACGACATGCGTGAGCAGCTTTTTGGCGACCAGCAATACATCTGTACGTCTTCCCACGGACCCATTTACGGGATAGAATTGCTAACACGAGATGCTCTTGTCCAGATGCCCACGTCATCGGTGTCCTCCCCGAACACCAGGGCAAACAGGCCGGTGCCGCCCTTGCTGGCTGGGGTCTCAGCTTCGTCGACTATACCAACCTGCCCATGTACTTTGAGGCCTCGCCCTCCTCGGTCGGCCTCTACGAGAAGCTGGGCTACGAGCGTCTCAAGGAGACCATCGTTCACAAGGCCGAGACGCTCGGCACTGCCACTGATATCTCGGTGCCTCTCATGGTCAAGATGCCCAAGTCTGCCGGTGGCATGAGCTTTTATGAGTGGAAGGAGAAGGGCTACCCCAAGTTCAACGCTGCCACTCCGGTCTCCAAGAAGCAGAAGCTCTAAAGGACAGGACCAGTTGGCTTTGTGATGAGTGGAGACGTAACAAATTGCTTCCTTTTGGGTTTCTGGGCGCGGGCTGGCATGGATTTATCAGGGCGTTTTGTTTTGGGTTGGGAAAACTGTGTATATAAACAGGTGTTTTGGTCCATGATATTTGGGGGCGGGAAATGACAGCTCATTGTATCCGTACCTGACTCTGTTGCCAAATTGATGTGTCGCCCTGGAATGCAGCCGACGAAACGAGCATGTCCCGATACCGGCTGGCCGTCGGTGTGCGGATGGCAGGGACGACAGGGACGGCATCCCACGATCAAAACTTTTCTCCTCGGTTGCGGGCGGGTGGGTTGTGGGACCCCTGTCGAGTGCCAAGTCGAATTATCAATCGGACCATGGAGATAATCTTGAGAGCCACCTCTGGGCCCCCCACACCATCCCAGCCGGGATACGGAGAACAGCTCTCTGCAATGCAGCCATGGCACCGTGCTGGAGAAAAAAGTGCGCAAAAAAGTGCGCTTTACCACTCCCCTCGCCAGGGGTGTTTATCCAACACTGGTCGGCGGTTGTCTCCTGTTCCGTACCAGATTGCCGTGCTGTCTCCAGTTCTTTCCGACCCTTGCGGCCCATATTGAGCATGGTGTACCTGGAGGGGTTGCTTTTGTGTGTTTTCGACGGGACGGCAGTGAGCATATAGAATGACGTTCTCGGCACCACAGGGTCGCCGACATCCTGCTGGTGAGTGACAGTGCCCAACCCAGACAGTTCCCGCCATGGCCGAAAAACCACCACAGAGGATGACGCTGCTCCAGCGGCTGCGAAAGGCCATCCTGTTCCTCAGGCTGGTGGGTTATGGTCTTCGCACATACTACAACTTCTTTTCCCGCAGTCTGTCGGCCAAGATTGCGAACCGACTCGCAAAGTCGGACGCGTCCATCGGTCCAAACGACGTCAAAAACATTGTCATCGTTGGAGCTGCCTTCTCAGGCCTCTACGCTGCGCGCCTCCTGGCCGGCGCCGTGCCCCGAGATGGCCGCTACCGCATCGTCGTGATCGAGCCAAACAGCCACTTCAACTTCACCTGGGTCTTCCCTCGCTTTTGCGTCGTCGAAGGCCATGAGCACAAAGCCTTCATTCCCTACAGCCCCGACTTTTTTGACATGGGGCCCAAGGGGCTGGTGCAATGGGTACGTGACCGTGTGACCAGTCTCACAAGGGAGAACGTGCTCCTGCGGAGTGGCGAGGTGATCCCGTACGATTATCTTATCATAGCCACCGGATCCAACGTCGCCGATGGTCTTCCGTCCCGCGCCGGCGTGGAGGACAAGGAGGAGGCGATTGAGCTGCTGAAAGCAATGCAGGAGCGCGTCAAGAATGCCAGCCACATTGTCATCGCCGGAGGTGGCGCTGCGGGCGTCGAAACGGCCACGGATGCAAAGGACCGATATCCGGGCAAGTCTGTCACCATTGTGCACTCTCGGCAAACCTTGATGCACCGTTTCGGCAACGGACTGCAACAGGGTACCTCGGAAGCCATGGAAAGACTGGGCGTCAACGTCATCCTCGGCGAGAAGGTGCTTCCAGAGTCTGTAGACGGAAAGTTCATCACACTGAGCTCGGGACAAAAGATTGAGTGTGACTGCTTCGTAGGTTTATTTTTGATACCACAAATCGAGATTCGATGCTGACAAGACACTGCTGATAGATCAACTGCACCGGGCAAAAGCCCGCCTCCGGCATCGTCGCGAGCCTCGCGCCAAACACAATCGCCCCGTCCGGTCACATTCGGGTCAAGCCCAACCTTCAAATCGATGACGATTCCCTTCCGAATGTATATGTCTGCGGTGACGTCGCCCAGGCCAAGGTGCGGAATCCCAACTCGCGAGTGGCGGCGCGCCAGGCCGAGATCTGCGCCGACAACGTGGTGCGGGCCGTTAAGGGCAAGAAGCCCAAATACGTCTTTACCGAGGGGTTTGGCGATGGCGTGATCAAGTTGACTTTGGGTTTGGTATGTCGAAGCCTCCAAGTGGCCGCAAAGTAAGAATCACTGGCTAACGCTGGGCAAAACAGGACCGGTCCATCACGCAGTATTTCGATGGCAAATCGGAGCTTCTGTTCCCTGCCGAAGAACCCGATCTTGACCTCATGTGCAAGGGAACGTGGGCTGCCATGGGAGCAAGGCCTTTTGAGGATACTGGCGTGTACTCTGAGTGAAGGCGATAGTCAAGGACATCAGGTTGCGGGATGTGTTGCTCCACTGAGCATGGCGGAAAGTCGCAAGCCCGTGTGGTGATGATGGGCAATGTCCTGGCTTTGTGCTTCCACAGCGAGCCAACTTCCGCAGCAAGCCAACAGTTCATCGATTGGCACGTCCAATGACAGGAGTCTTGGGCCAAGATGAACACCAGGACACGCCGCAAAGCCAGCCAGCAAACCAGGTCGCGTTCAGAGGCGGTGTCAGATACATCGGTGCTGCTACGCTGACGCGAGATGGGAAGAATTACGCGAGGTCGTCGAGCAGGGCATCGCTCTGGGCGCGGCGAGCTTGCATCTCGAAAGGCTGGCAGCTTTTTGCAGGCAGATAGATGAGTGGTCTGTGTCGAGTGTCCAAACATTAGCAAGGAGATGACAAAAACGTTTGGCTCGAAGCCTGCGGTGCCTGGGAGTGAAGCATCATGTCAAGTACCGCTGGTGGCGTTGGGAACGATCAGCCACGCTATCAGGCACTGCGACAGTAACGACAAGTAAATAATGTTTCAATAAATCGAGTTGACAGAGGCATTTCCAATGCTGATCATATGTACAAGTGCAAATTGAAGAATGCTCAGGTCCAGGTGGTGCCAGCTCCAGAGCTTGGAGCTTAGAGTGCCCCCACTTTTTTCTCCAACAGGCACCTTGACGGACACCGCTTGTACGACCCCACGCACCGATATGTCCAATCTTGTCACCTCCAATTCCATCCCAATGCAACAACAGACCATTACAGCGACCAGCACCAGAGGTACGTCCCCCATTTCCCCATTTCCTGCCTCTATTCTAACTCGGTCGTGTTGAACAGGCGCGCCCCCGTGTCAGTCACCCCTTTCCCCGTGAACTTGTTGTCGGATAGCCGAAAGGCCACAACGTCCACCTTCGGCTCGCCTTGATGCAGTTGGTGGAGGACTCCCTCAGGACCGGCAGCAACCGCCTTGGCCTGGATAACCCCAGCCATCACCACAATACCTACTCTGGAATTCAGGCCGCGAATGTGTCGCACAAACTCGACAATGCTTTTGCCAGTGTTGACCACCGAGTCGACCAGCAGAACCGTCTCGAGCCCCAACAAGTGACGCGCTTCGACGTCTTCTGGCCTTTTGGCATGGAGAAAAATGGCAAGCGGAAGCACATCACTGATACCGAATGCCATGGGCTCGCCCCCGCGCATAAGGGCCACAATCGCTGTCTTCTTCTCGTTCTTTACGCGATGGCCAAGTGTCTGATGCCCCTGAACGTGCGGAATCTCGTACTCCTCGGTGCCAACGACATCCGGCAATAGCTCTGTTGCAAGATACCGCCCCACGAGTCGATGTGCCTCGCGCAGTGCCGGCCCCGAAACTCTTGCGTCACGCGTGGCTGTTGTCAGAAGCTTGGCAGCAGCTCTGCCTGTGGCATGAACGATGTGGTGTTCGGCAGTTGGCTGACGTCGGTGGTCACGTTGACGGGATATTTCGAAAAGAAATTCGGAGCTCTCGATATTGACAAGGGGAAGTCTTTCAACATCCTGGCGCGGTGCTGCAGTCTCTGGTAGCAAGACTTGTCGCGGACAAAAGTTACCCGAGTCGATGGCCTGGAGCAAGTGCGTTTCCATGCTTCTGCTCCGCACATATTGCTCTCCTACCACTACAATAGCCTCGTCCGCTGCGCGCAACATGGGAATGTCCAAGGGGCTATCTCCAAAGGCCCATACATAGAGGCCATACATGTTTTGCAACCGCTCAACCAGCGACGCCTTGACTTGGGCTGTGACCACAAACCCGTCCGAAATGCGCCCTCCGCCAATGACTTTGACTGTCCCCATCAACCCGTGATTCGCCAGGACGATCTCCCAAACACGCCGCAGACCGCACGTTACCACCACTGCTGAGACATTCCTCTTGCGCTCAGCTGTTTGCAGCAGGGAAACCATTGCTGGATGCATCTTGACCAGGGACGCTATGTTCCGGCAAACCCCCTCAAAGACCTGCTCATCGGAGTATTGTTCATAGAGCAATGTTGCCTGGCGAAAGGCTGTGTACGAGTATCCCAGCTGGCTGCTGAAGAGCGTGGTCAAAGGATCTTCGCACTTTCCTTCCAACGAGCTCGGATCGAGTAGATTCTTCTTCAGCATCACCTCCCAAAAAAGCTTGCCCGTATCCTGAGTAGCCAATGTTTTATCGGCATCCAACACCAGCATTGTGCACGGCTGCTTGCAGTCCATCGTGAAGCCCGACCTGAGGCTGATGCTGTCTAGGCGATTCTGCGCAAGCCGTAGGTTGTGTTGGGAGCAATGGTGCTGAAAGTCCAGAAGAAGGTTGATCGTCCTCACCGACAGGGCCCCCCTTTCTGCTTCAGACAACGCAATGAACAGGATGCCGCTGCTACGACACAGCCGCTGGAGCTCCCTCTTTTCCGTTTTGGCCCAGTCGTCCAAGCGAGCCGGAGTCATTGTGGGCCGCTCTCTCCCCTTGTCGTCTTGACGGCGCAGCGAAACGATATCTGCCGCCGTGTCGAAGTAGATGACGTGGGTATAGGTTTCGAGGTCGGCCTTGGTGCAGACCCTGTGGTACTGCTGGTCTTTCTCGGACCAGAACATAAAATGACCGGCAACAACGGCAACCTTTTGGTTCTTGGTGGCCTCATTTGCAATGGCATTGATCGCAAGTTCACGATAGCGCGCTTTCTCGTCCTGGCTGGCCTGGTGGAAAGCGGCAAGGCCTCCTGGAAGCAGAGAGGCAATAGCTTGGGAGCCTTCATGAAAGCTGAATTGCTCCTCGCCCAGCCTGTTCTTCAACTCGACTAGCATGGACGACTTGCCACAGCCAGGGATGCCGTACACACCGACCACGACTGGTTTGCTGGCTTGAAGAGAGTTTTTGGGTCCTGAATATGGAGTCGCCATCGTGTCGGCGTCAATATCACTTTGCTGCTGCTTGGAAACAACGGTGGCGAGCTGGAACGATGAGAGTATGCGTTTAACATCTCTGTCTTTTCCTTGCCGGTGACGCCAACATATACTCGTCTGTCCATTCCCTCCCGTTCCCTCCCTTCCAGTCTCAGTTTGACTCGGCCGCTCGCGATGGTTGTAGGCCTCACTGCTTCCGCTCAGCAAACACTCGGATTCAGGTTGCACAAGTTGAGGCCTACCATGACTGCCCTGGTGCGCATTCTCGCACATGCGTGTCTCCGGTGCTTTCTTTCGTCATGTTCATTCACCGCTCCCACCTCTTGTTGAATCATATCACCATCCTGGCTCACGTCACTATCCAAAGATGGATATGCACAGCGCAAACACGGAACAGGCTGAGACGATGCACTGGGGAACAAAGTTTTGGCCATGAAGCTTCATTACGATTCGTCAAGGTTTCATTCGTGTCATATTATACATTAACCCACCCGGCTGGGCTGCCCCTGTTCGGCACCCTCACGGGTATCAAAATATACAAGGATCACTCCGTCCGCGTTATTCAGAGGAGGGCGGCCATGGCCAAGGGGAGAGCGGCACCGACGAGGCCGGCGGCGAGGCCGGCGGCGCCAGAGCCGGGAGTGCTGGTCTCGGCAGGGGCGGCATCGTCGGTCGTGGTAGGGGTGGCAGCAGGACCAGCGCTGGACGAAGCAGAGTCGGTGGGGAGCTCCAGGGTGCCGCCGCCGATGGTGGTGGTCATGGGAGCAACCTCGTCGCACATGGAGATGACAGAGGGAAGGACCTCAGCTGCGGAGAGATTGATGGTCAGCAAGCACTCAGAGCCAAACAGGGCGGTAAAACATACCAACAGCAACGTCCTGACCGCAGGCAACCATGACGCAGGCAACGCTGGCATCGTAGATGGCACGGTAGTTTTCGAGAATGCAGAAGCACTCGAGCTCGGTGTCGTCCTTGCAGGTGGTGGCGCTCTTGCGGGCGTCGCTGAGGCACTTGAGCGAGCACTCGGGAACGTAGTCACCGAGGGTGGTGTGGTCGTGACCCTCGTGGGCAACAACACCGGTAACGGCGGCAGCGAGGAGAGCGGTGATGTACTTCATTTTGGCAGAAGGATGGGTCTCGACGGTTGTTGAGTAGGTAGTAGCTGGTGGGAGGCAGAGAACAACAAGATCAGGGCGGGCGATCACTTTCCCCCGAGCTCAGCTCTTGCAGAGCTCTTTATAGGGTCACATCGAATGGAGTGGGTAGCCTCGGTTCCTGGTGGGCGGGTGTGTCTGCAACGGAGGCCCTGCTGGGCGGCGACAAGGGCTGTCCGGTCTCGCATCGCAGTGCAGAGCTTGCGGCGCTATCGCCAATAGCCCCGTCGAGGCCGTGCATGCATGGGCCTTGGCAATCAGATGATCAGATAATGGAGATTAGATCGAACCCCTGTCTATCGGCCGTGGCCAATTTCTTTTCTTCGAATCGGGATGCAGAATTTGCCGGGGCTCGACCCCTCTCTCGTCCTCGTCCCGGTGAAGGATGGGCTTGGGGGTGGGTGACTGTGGAACCAGGTTGCCCCATCCGCCCGCCGAGGATCCGGAAATTCTCGCAAGCTAGTTTTGGGAGTGTGTGATTTGGGAGTGTGGGAGTGTGAAAGTATGGGAGTGTGCATGGCTACGATTGATGGGTCTGTTTGGGTGGTAGAGAGGTGCAAAAGGGGATTAACTCGTTAATAAAACATCACCCACGTCTCTCGCCTGTTTTGCTACTTGCCTTGCTGTGTTCCGTCTTGCCATTCTTGGCATATATCGTTTCTTCCTCTGTCACCACCGTCCACTGCCGCAGCCATGGCCACGGAGAAGCAGCCAGCCAGCTTGTCGGCGGATGAGGGCGTTGGTCCCGTCGTCGAAGAGAGAGGACACAGCTCTGCCGACCTGGAGAAAGACGCCATCTCCAGTGATGCTCAGGCTGGTGTTCGAGCTATCGAGGCCGCGCAGCTCGTCTGGCCAAAGTCGCACCTCATTGGAGCCTATGTCTTGTAAGAAGACGGTTGAACAGACAGCTTGAGGATGGGACGCTAACCGGTGTATTCGACAGCATCTGGCTCATCTACTTTGTCACGTCGCTGCAGGAGGTGTGCGCCCGGGCGTACAGCCCCTTCGTTACCAGCACCTTCTCTTCCCACAGTCTGACTCCCGTGGTGTACATTGTCTCAAGCATTCTTGGCGGCGTCTCCAAGCTGCCCCTGGCCAAGATTCTTGACATTTGGGGTCGGCCGCAGGGCATGGCTCTCATGCTCCTCATCTGGACGATTGGCTTCGTCATGATGGCTGCGTGCAAGAATGTTACGCAGTACGCGGCCGCCTATGTGTTTTCCACCGTTGGGTAAGTTCAGGCATGGTACAAAGTCGAGTTTTACCTGGATCTTGAGAAACTGACCGGCACCGTGACCACCAATAGTGCGCAGGGCATCAGCTACTGCATCACCGTCTTCGTTTCCGACACGACCAGCTTGAAAAACAGAGGTCTGATGCTCGCCTACGCCACCTCCCCCTACATTGTGACGACCTGGGCCGGCGGTCCCATCGCCGACAGATTCATCATGAACGGAGGTCCTGGTTGGAGATGGGGCATGGGCATGTGGGCCATCGTCACGCCCGTGATTGTCACCCCCTTGATTCTCATCTTTATTTACAACCAGCACCGTGCTGAAAAGATGGGTCTCATCCAGCCGCGCCAGTTTGGAAAGATTACCTTTACCCGCGTCAAGGAGGCTGTGATCCAGATGGATCTCCTCGGCATCTTTATCCTCGGCGTCGGTCTCTCCATGTTCCTTGTTCCCATTGCCATCTACAAGTATCAAGCCGATGAATGGCGCTCACCGCTCATCATCTGCCTTCTCATCTTTGGCGGTCTCCTCGTGGCCGGCTTTGTTGCCTATGAGAAGTGGCTCGCCCCCGTCAACTTTGTCCCTGCCCACCTCCTCCGCCACCCCAACGTTCTCCTGGCCGGCATCATGCTCACCCTCATCTTTGCCAGCGCCATGGTCTGGGGCAACTTCTTCTCGTCCATGTGCATGGTCGCCTGGAACACCACCGTGACCGAGGCCACGTACATCTCCAACATTTACCGCACCGGCATGTGCTTCGCCTCCATCCCCCTCGGATGGGCCATTCGAAAGACTCGTCGCTTCAAGTGGGTTGCCGTCTACTACTCGCTGCCGCTGATGCTCCTCGGCATCGGCCTGATGATTGAGTTCCGCCGCCCCGACGTCAACATTGGCTACATTGTCATGACGCAAATCTTTGCCTCGTTTGCCGCCGGGCCCTTGGTTGTCGCATCCGAGCTCGCCATGATGAGCCAGGTCACCCACAACCAGATGGCTGCCATCCTTGCCATCCTGGACCTCTTTGGTAGTGTAGGCACGGCAGTTGGCTCCACTGTTGCGTCGGCCGTCTGGACCAACGTGTTCCCCGGGGCCATCCGGGACAGGCTTCCCCAGCTGACCGACATGCAAGTCACCAGCATCTCTGGAAGCATGTACACACAGCTCGGCTACCGCAAAGGCACACCCATCCGTCTCGGCATCTCATGGGCCTATCACGACGCGCAGCAAGTCTTGTTGATTATTAGCATGGTTATGATCGGCTGCGGCTGGATCTTGACATGGTTCTGGAAGAACACCAGGTTGTCAGACAAGCAGTCCCAGCACTAGGGGTCATTGGGTAGATACAGACAGATGCATGTTTCATTGGATAATTTGATACCAATTGGCCGGGAGGCGAAATAGCTCTCTGCACAGTGAGCAGAGGGTTCAGCATAATAACAAGGTGTTTTTCCAGGCCTGATGGTCTTATGACCTGTTCTGTATTTTATATTTGTGACTAATTAGGTAACTACCATACTATGTCTTCCATCCCATCACATGGGCTGAAGAAAAATCTATAAAAGGGGTATCAGTTGAGTTGAAAGCACGCCTCCGCCTCTTCCTCCCTCTCTTCCTCTTGCCACCGCAGCACCTGGTCTCCGTCGTGGCATCGCCCAAAACGGACACGGGGTATTTGTTGAAAACAGATTGACTCGCTCGCATCCATAAAAGCATCCCGTCATCTCCTTAGGGTATCCAACCATCATGATCATTAGTATCTATTGAGCCTCAGTTGCACTCACTTGAAACATTGCACACACACCCAAAACGCCCGGCGACTATACGTTACGTTGAATAAACATGCACACGGAATATCGACTTGGTCTTCAAAGCCGAAGGACTTAGTCCTTCTTGATGGATGGCTCAGACGCTTGCTGAGGACCAGAAGACAAGCCCGGAACGACACCGCCATCCCGAGACACGGGCTGGACGCCAAGGGACTCGGTAGGGGGGCCGCGGTAGTTCTTGTGACCCCAGACGGCGTACCACGCAGCCGCGATGGCCACGAAGCCGACCAAGACAGCAGGAGCATAGTTGACCGTCTCGGGAGTGACAGGAAGCAGGGCAGGCATGCAAAAGAGCGGAAGGGCGAGGGCGGACCAGGCTGCAGAGATGATTAGCATGTGGAAAACCGAGAAGTCAGGTGCTGCCAAGGGGAAACATACCCAGAGCAATGATGTTGCAGAGCCAGCCAAACTTGCCCAAGAAGAACTTGCCGCCCTTCACCTGGGCTCTGCCCTCGAGCATGGACACGGCGATGGGGGCGGCATACGAGAGGGTCAGGGAAATGACACCCACGCCGGAAAAGGCGTTGAACGCTACGGGAGATCCAAAGTAGATGGCACCCAGAATGATCTGAATTGCCATGGACAACATCATGGCGTTGAGGGGAACATCCAGCTTGGTGTTGACCACCTTCCACCACTTGGAACCGGGGATGGCACCGTCGCGAGCAAAGGCCCACGTGCAGCGCGAAGCAGCGGTTGTGCAGGCGGTACCGCAAAGGATACCCAAAACCATGATGGGAACCAGGAGGGCAAAGGCACCCCCTTCGGAGCCAACGGCAGACTTGAGGATGGCCGGGACAGGCTGTGCCAACTGCACCATCAACGCCAGGTCGGGAAGAACAAACATGAGCGGTACGAGGAACAGGAGCCCGCCAATGGTGTTGATGAGGATGGTAATAACCATGGCCTTGGGGACCTGGGTGGCGGGATGCTGGACCTCCTCGCACATGGAGATGACCATACCGGTAGACGAGGTGGCATACCCGGCGTGAAGGAGGCCGACCATGAACGACCAGCCGGCAGGCCAGCCGGAGGTGGGCTCAAAGTGGGTGAAGGCGTATTCGGCGGAGCGGCGGCCTTCCTTGGCAACGGCGAGGACGGTAATGAGGATGGCAAGGATGCCGGCGAAGGTCCAGAACACGGCAAAGGTCTGTAGAACAGCAAAGGTTAGCGACAGACAAGCATGACACGGGATGCGAGACTCACATCGAGGAGGGGCAAGTGACGGTTGCCAAAGGCCGAGATGGCATTGCACAGCAAAGTGATGGCCAAAAAGGTCAGCCAGATCTGGTATGTCTCGGCGCCCCAGATCTCCTCGCCCTCGGAGTTGGTAAAGACATTGACGCAGGCAACATAAAACAAGGTGGTTCCGAACTGCACAGCAAGAGTGATGGTGATGTTGCCGACGACATAGCACCAGCCGCAAATGTAGGCGCTGAGCCTGCGAATCTTTGCGGGCGCAAGCATAAAGGTCTGGTAGTAGACACCTCCGGCGGTGGGATACACGCTTGTGATTTCTCCCAGCGAAGCGGCGACACAGAGAATGATCAGGGAGACGATGACCCAGCCCCAAATGACAACGGCCGGGCCGCCGCCTTGGAGCGGATAGTAGAGCGTCGTAGCGAGACCGTAGGGGATCGAGGCGAGCACAAAGGACATGAAGGCGACATGCCAAGTGGAACGAGTGCGCACCAACTCGGCCTTGTAGCCCATGGCCTCGAGGAGCCCATCGGCATCGTCAGAGTCGTTGCCGGACGACGCCCGTATCTCGGGGGCGGCCACAACGGCGGCGGCGCCGGTGGCGGCTTGTGGGCTCATTGGCGGGTGGTTTTTGGGGCTCTTGCGGGGCCGGGCCGAGATGGGTTCGGGGGTCGGACGGCTAAACAAACAACAGCTGGCGCAAGACGCAGAATTTTGCAGACGGCAGGAGAAACGTGAGCCTTGTCAAACACAAAAAAAAGAGACGACGAAAGGATCAGGGTGGGATTTAAGCCATGTAGGAAGCTGCATCCTGCCCGAGGTACCCTCTGATTACGTACAGATAAGCTGCTCCCCGGGGAGCCAAGCACCCGGAGTGGCAGGCACAACCAGGTGAGCCATGTCCCCGGGGAAGCGCTACAGCATGCGCTACTGTTATCTAGGAACAGTGTGGGGTGCCTAAGGTATCAGGTATTCCAGTGTTTTTTTTTTGTGCTTGCAAAACCAACAGCCAAGCAGTTGGGCTCCCGAGGCTGTGGCAGGTGGCTTCAGCGGTGTCTCATTCTCCTGTTATTCGTTCCACGGTACTAGGTATCAGACAGTCTCACAGTGTTTTGGAGCCATCTGATTTTCCAGGTCGTTTTTTCTTCAATGGTAGGCACGTGAGTCGGTGGCCTGTGCAGCACCTGGCATTGGCCAATGGACATGAACGGTTTTCCGACACAGGGTCGAGCTAAGCATTTTTTGGCGTCATTGGGCATGAGAGAGTGGGGGTCCAGCTCTTGTCCCGAACCGCGGCGCTGGAAGTGCTTTCTCAACGTCTCACTGCAGAGTCTTCCACGCCCGTGGAGCTGTCAAGAACACGCTGCAGTTTAGACAGATGGTTAGCGTGTCCCTTTTGACAGAGAAACATCACACCATGCCCCGCGATTATCGCAATCCTGGGCTTCAATAGCTTCTGTTTTTTGCGCCCGAGAAATTCCGGGGTCAAGCCAAGAACCTGGGGATTGGCTTGCTAAATCCTCTCAGGTGGGGAATACCTGTTGGTTGCATGTGAAGACCACCTGACAGATAAACAGTATTTGAGCAATTGTTGACATTGCCAGCACACTTGGACATGCTATTCTATACTCTTTTGACCCAGCCATCAGCGGGTATCATTATCTCCCGGGAATCATCCTGCAACAGAACAGTATAGTGTGTTTACACATGGCCACGGCCAGAGCGTGCAATAGGCTCCCCAACATAGTCGTACACCATCTTCACCTTGGCTACTTGGCTCCCTTTCACGGTTACGGCCCACTTGACCAGCCTTTTCTCCCCAGCAATCACCTCGAAGCCCCATTCGACACTCGACCTCCATCCAGCGCCCTTGCCCAACTGACTCAAACTCTCCATCACCTCGATCATGACGGCCCGTTCCGGTAGGCCGACATCAGGATCCGTCTCCATTCTCGACTCAAACGCCATCTGTCCGATCTGAGCACCGCTCTTTTCCGTTGTCATTTTCTCCCCTGTTGTGTACGTTGGTGTTCTGTTGACAAAATCATACCGACATCGTACACGCACCGGCCCTAGTGGCGCGGGAAGAACGACGGCTCGGTCCTCGTTGTCCAAGATGTACATGCTGTCGTTCATGGGAATGTTGAACCTGAAGCCACCAAACCAGGGGCGGCGGACGGTCTGTTGAAAGCTAAAGACCACATCGTCGGAGAAGGGTAAGCAATAAGGGTGCTTGATGTATTCCTGCTCAATGGTCATGAAGGAGAGGAGCTTCCGAGTCCAGAAAGATGTCCCTTGCTGCTCCATGTTAACAACACGACAAAACGATGCCTCAGGAACGAAAGTCGTACCATCTTGTATGCCTCCTTCATATTATCAGAGAGCTTTCGGTTGAAGCGCCAGCGGCCACTGATGTCGAGTACTGAAGTCTGACTAGGCGCCGCCATGGTGTATGTGAGAGCGTGAGTAGTGGGCATTGGCGATGGCGACAAGTCTTCTGATGAATAGTCTGTCATTTTAACAATTTGTTGTCCTGTGAGAGATTGTTTTCTGAGCAGTCTAAAAACGTTTTCGGTGGCGGTCAAGTTTGTTTCCGTTCGCGACTGCTTCGTTCCGAGCGATTGTCGCACAGTTTTGTAACAGCGGGTGCCCGCATTCTATCGAAAGTTGTCCTTCCCCGCGACGCGCCCGCTCAGATAGTTGACTGGAATGTGGTGGTTTGATGCAAGGGGGTTGGCAGGACAGATACTAGAGGCCGATGAAACCATCGTATTGATGTGAGACAGTTCATTTTCAAATCTTGAAAACCGAATGCGGGCCACTTCAAGAAACTCGGCAATTGTGTCTCGGCAGAACATGTATTAAGCACAATCTTGCAAACATAACACTTAAGGTGTCCAGTCTTGGCGGTGAAAGAGGCCGGTTATGGGATGGTAAGTAGTTGGTAGGGTAATATATCGGTTTCATCTCTATCGAGGCCGTGGGCTTGATGGAAACATCATCTGGGCTGGGTTTTACTTGCGGGAGGACTTTCATGACCCTGTTCAGTCTAGCCTGGATCAAACCGTTTGATACAGCGATGCATATACATGCCTGGTTAAGAACAAAGCAGTCTATAATCAAATATATGGGGTTGATCAAGCATGGCAAGCTGTAAAGAGTCTCGAAAAGCCTCCCCTTGTCCAGTCGGTGACACCATTAACCTCACGAGGTCAGCTTCCGGCACCCATCTAAAACTAAACAAATATTTTTCCAGCCCAAGAAGATGCCCTCAATATTGTTGGCATCATCCACACTCTGCACCTCCTTACGCGGGGCTTAGCTTGGCTTCATTCGAAACATCCTCAGACTTCATCCTCTCTTCGGCCTGGGCAACAGCACTCTCCCAGTCAGCATTGTAGAGGTAGAGGAGCTCGAGTGCCGACACACTGGTTAATACCTTGTCAGTAATGCCATTTCCTAGTTGTCTTCAATGTCTTCAAAGATCAGCGTCCACTTACACGGCAAGCCCCATAGTCAGTCCTGTCCAAAGCCCGCTCAGCTTCCAATCTAGCGCAAACGCCGTCGACAACGAGATGGGCAAGGCGACCAAGTAATACGAAAACAGGTTGGCATAGCCTCCGATGGCCTGTCTGCCAACGCCGCGCAAGATGCCATGAGACACAGCAGCCAAGGCATCAAAAATCTGCATTAAAGCACAGACAAGAATTACGCGCTTGGCGATGCCGACAACCTCGTCATCTTCCGTGAAGATGCGTGGAATGGTCTCGTTCAGCACAACGAATACGGTCAGGTTGAAGCAACCAACAATGAATCCTGCGACAATGGCCTTTACAAAGGTTTAGCAAAAAAAACTTGTACCAATCAGAAAGGATGACATACCACTCTGGCAGTAACCCGGGCAGCGTCGCTTAGGTGCGCCCCGATGAGATTGGCGACTCGAGTGGATGTGGCAATGGCCAACGGGAATGGAATGTTGAATGAGGTGGAGGTGACGGTGACAAGCACGCTCTGTGCTGCAAGTTGCGCGGTCCCAAATTGGCCAGCGGCGATTGTCAAGATTTCCAGCACGGAGAACTGTGCTTCAATCATGATCATACCAGGTAGCGCCAGTTTGATCATGGGTCCTATTTTAAATGTCAGCGCCTCAAAAGGGGCAGAAAAGCAGAAACAGGTACGCACCCCAGTTACTAAAGGCCTTGCGCGTCAAACCGTTCCAGCACTGAGAGCCATCCAAAAACCGCACGTATGCCACCAACAAGAGCGGCAAGAGATTCTGGGTAATGGCCATCGCTGTGGCGGCCCCCGCAAAGTGCCAGTCAAACTTGAAGACAAACAAGTAATTGAGAGCGAAGCTCACGGGCGCCCCGATGAGCAAGGCATACGTCGTGGCATGAAATAAGCCCTGGGACTGGACGAATCTTTTACCGCTCTCCAAGGCTGCGACTCCGGGCATTCCTACGATAAGAACTCGCAAAAAGAGCGCGGCAAGCGAGGCCGTTTCCTGATCTGGGACCATGGCGGACAAAATAGGCTCCGAAAACCACCACAGCACAGCAATGGGCACCATGAGGATCCAGAGAAGCCACGTCATCCGTTGGGCTTGGAGGCCGACGAGATGCTTGTGCCCCGAGCCGTACGCCTGGGCGCAAAGCGTGTCTAGACAGGTGGAGAGGCCCTGAACAGGAACGTAGCAGGTGATGCTTGCCGTCATGGTAGCCACTGGAAAGAGGTGACTGTTAGTAATCTGGCAATTGCTGTGATGCATGAATGGAGCACTCACGATTCACGGCGGCCAGCTCCACCATTCCCAAGCGTCCCACCGTCAAGACACTCCCAATAGTGACCGAGTAGTGCAAGAGAAAGGTCACAATCAGGGGAGCTGCGTACTGGACCAATGTCTTGGTCTCTCTCTGCCAAGTCGTCTTGATGGCTTGGGCTGCCACAGCCTCTTCGAACCGCTCGTAAATCTCCTCGGCGGGAGGTGTCGGCAGGGTCTCGTCGACCTCGGGTGTTCCTCCTCCGAGGAGAGGTGTTGTCTCAGCGGCGGGGGCATCCTGGAAAATGGGCTCCGGGTCTTCGTGGTCCTTGATCTTGGTGCTGAAAAGTCGTCGATAAAGGCGCCAAAAGACATTGTTGCGCTGAGAACGTGGATGTTTTGGTGGCAGAATAGCATTATCGCGTAGGAGACTTATCTCTGCCTGGAGAGAATCTTCGACCTCGCGCGGATTGGGAACGGGCCGGTCCAATCCTTGAATAGCTATAGTCGAGTAGCCAGACCCGTAGGCAACGCCGTTGGGGTGGAAGGCGAGTTTGGCATCTTTTGGACGACCATCTGTCTGTGATTCGGCGTCTGATACCTGGGTTTGGGAGTCGTCGTCCGAGGAGCACTCGGCAATATCTCTGGTCAAGATTTCGCGAACAATCGGGGAAGTCGCTAGAAATGAAGGGGGGTATGGCAGGCTTTCGGGGATGAACTCTGACAAAACAGACTGGCGGCGACCTTGAGATCGGCTGTGGATAGGCTGGGGCCCAGATCGAGAGTCGGCCATCTTGACGTTGCGATGGTTTGTCGAAGGATTCTGTCGTGGTTAGGTTGATTTGGAAACACTCAGACTCTGGACGACTCTCGGTCTCGAAAAAGCTTGGAGACAAGGGCCCGGAAAACCGTGGAAGGTACGATGGTTGGGTGAAAGCGGACTAAGAAGAAGGTCCCACGGATGGTTGCGCGCAGGCAGTCACTGCTCTATGACATGCACTGTGGCACAAAGGCAAGTCGTGGTAGGTCTTGCTCTCTACGATCGACGATGCTCTGCCATCCCAAGGCTGTGGTCCCTTCTTATCTTGATCTGCAAGCATTTCGTTTGAGATAACGAAGGCCATGGAACCCAACAGCAGCCACACACCAACACCATCCTGCAAATTAGCGGTGTATGACATTGACATCTATCTGCACTGGCTTATCTTTTGTGTGTATGATAAAAGTAAGATGATACAACCATGGTGTGCAGATGCCAAGAAGCAATGGCACTTCGCCTCCGATCGTCCTCCTCCCCAAGGGTTCAGTGACGCAGCTTGGTTTGCAGCTTCCTGCAACTCTCTTGCAGCTCCCCACCACCCACATGTGTAACGGCGGCCACTGACATCATCGCTGCCACCCTTGGACCAACGAAGGAGCCTCGCCGACCCCCCACCCTGCCATGGAGAAAAAGCCCGAGGACCATCTGGCAACATTGTGAAACCTCAACTCTAAAATCCGCAGCGATTCGAATACCCTCAAACTCTTGCAACGGCCCCCAGTGCAATCAGAAACTGCCCACCATAGTACAAGACCCAAACAGCATGATGCATCCAGCCCTGGTGTGCAGATGTCGCCGGAACCAAGAACCTGCCCGCCGCCAGAATCGAGTCTGAGCTTGCAAACATGACCGCTCCGGTGACAATCTCTTTGCTCTCCAACGTGAGCGCCATCAAAACCATGACAAGAATTGTCAACGAGTACACGGCAACTGGCGCTCGCAGGTCTTTGCCGACCTTGGGCATCAGCTGCACAATCATAACGGGAACCAACATACCCAAAGCCCCCGCAGTTCCAAGACGCCATGTATCGCCGTTTTGCAGCACTTGGAGTTTGGAAACGATATCCCCCGCACCTGGACCGGCGTGGAGAAAGTGAATGATGTACAAGATGTGCGCAACCAGGAAGCTCGACAGACCGAACAGAAAAGATGTATCATCGTTCCATGCCAGAAAAGCGTCACCTGTTGAGCCCAGGGCCAAAGCACCCACCAACAGAGCTGGTCCACCGCGAAGGTAGGTGAAGATCGATAGGAGGGCTGTCGAAGCTGTCTTGATGACCATGCGCGAAAAGCTCGGCGCTGCGCGGACCATGGCCTGGTAGATAACTGCCGAGCCAATGGAGGCAGCGAGAACAGCCGAGTCTACCGTGTAAGAATTGGTGGCCATGGTTGAGTTTGGGGTTTTTGAAGATGAGAAATAAAGTGAAGTGTGGTTTGGTTGTTCTCGCGAGCTTCGTCCTTTCAGTTCTGACGGTGGACACCGAGGTCCCGGCCACACTTGGCATTCCATGTGACTGACGTCTTGGCAACACCCTTGATAGTCTTAGCAGAATTGAGCTCGATAGGTACTACGCTTGTTCTAGCAATCGGACGTTTGAAATGAGCAAACTTCTCATACACGCTCATAAATGCAAGAAACCCCAAGAAACGGGATGAAAAGCCCTGTTTGTATGTGGAAATGTGACAGCACGAGCCATCATGTACCCTCTTCGAACAGAGCTGTGCTACTTTTTAACGTATATTATAAGCGAGTCGTACATATAAGCGAGTCGTACAGTCTCCACCACCCTACAACAACTATCCTCAATTATACCGCAACAACATTAGGAAGCAACTACAATTACATCAGAAACAGCTAAATCAGATGATTCCCCAGCCTCCTGGCAAGTGCGCGCGTTATGGCCAGGCTTGCCGCACACACCACAGCACCGAACCGTCGTACGAGCCCCCCCTGCATTACCGCCATCCGGCTATATTTCTTCTACTACCTCCCCACCCACGGCCTTCTGGTCTAGTAGATCCTGTGCATCTTGCACAGTAAGTGATCCTCCGAGCTATACACGTGTTTTTTTAGTTCTCCGGCGCTTACTTAGTGCCTCATTGGCTTTACGGAGCGAAGAGACCTTTACCTATAAGAGGGCTATTTAGTATATTATAATTATTATACTTTTAATAAATTAATTTATAGTACTTAATATTAAAGTCGGAAAATTATTTTAATAATTAATAATATAAATTTTAATAAGCGTTAAGTATAAATTAGTTTTTCGGGGGTTTTATAATATTTAAAATACTTAAAGGAATACCGTACCCGGCTTTAAAGATAGGGATATTAACGTACGAAATATTATATTTAATTTAAAAAATATTCTTTCTAAATTATATAGTATAAAACTAATATTTATAAAATTATTTTATATATTTTTTTTTATTATAAAAATAAAAATTTTATAAAAAATATAAAAAAATTTAAATTTATTTATATAATTAATATATATATATATTAAACCCTCGATTTAGCGGCCGTATATATATTTTAGTAATTTAAAATAATTAATATTAAATAATTAAAGGAGGTAAGAGAAATATAAAAATATATAAAATATAATAATATTATTTTATTAATAATAATATTTAAATTTAATTAAATAATAATTTTTATAATTATTAAGGATTAATAACCGGTATTTATTTTTTATATAAAACGTTATATAATAATTAAAATATTTAATTTAATTTAAACTTATTAAATTAATAATTTAATTATTATTAATAATTATAATATATTAAATAAATAATAAATTATATTTAATATATTAATTAATATAATAATATTATATAATTAAAATAATAAAGGGCGAAATAATTTAATCGAAAATATTAATTTTTTAGATTACTATTATTTATTTACGGTTATTAAATTAAATTAATTTTATTTTATTAAAATTATCCGAGATTATAATTATTATATTTATAAAAATAATATTTATTATAAATTTAATTTTATTAAAATTATAAATATTATTATTTATAATATTATATTTAACCTTAGTATTTTATATAAATATAAATTATTCGGTAATAACCTTTAAATTCTCGTATTTAGCTTTTTAATAATTATATTTACGCGTAAAACGCGTACGGAACTATAATTAATATTTAACGAAATTATATATTTAAAGTTTATTAATAGGGGGCGTATCGCGTATATATAATAGTTAATTAATTATATTTTTTATACTACGTAACCTTAATAAAAAAACTTACGTAAATAGTTTAATAATATAATAAATAATAACTTCCTCTTCGGATTAAATAAGTTTCTTCGATTTAAGTGTAGTATCGCGTTGTGTAGGCCGGCCGGCGCGTCGGTTAGAGAGAGTTATAGGTGGTACGTTATAAAGCTTAGCTATAGCTCGGAGACTTAATTTTTCGTCTTTTTAGAGAGTCTTAAGGGCTAAGAGTATCCTGGCTTCCTTTGAAGTAGGAGGTATATTGGGTTATGGAAAAAATTAATGTTAGGTGTAAGGAGGATGCGTCGTGGTGGAGACTGTACGACTCGCTTATAATATACGTTATAGCAAACTCAAAACACCCTTTTCTAGTGATGTTGAATAAATATAAAAATGTTTACGATGGCAATTTGTTAGCAGCTACTCCAAGCAGTCTTTTCTTGCAAAAGCAGACCCGTGGGTTTGAGGTAGAGAGTCCACTCTAGCACATCTGCATCCTCAAATGAGATGAACCAGCGCTGAAGGAAACTGGATGGGGCTAGACTTGACCCTGTATCTTCAGACTGTGCTCTCTCTTGACATAGCTCACAAGGAGGGGTTGAAATCCGCTATCTATATGACCCGTGGAATCTGTGGTTGCCAGAACCAAACCATAGTATGGACAAGCTTTGTGACGGCAGCTTTATGTAAGGGGGAAGCTAAGCAATATAATTGCGCCTCTGGACTCTATTGAATGTAATCTAGAACTACTTTGACCCAGGATTGTGAATTTTAAAACTACGCGTAGATAGTACATCAAACCTTACTGAGTTGGTGAAACACTCAACAGCAACAACCTCTCCCATCACATAGTGTAGCTTTACCAAGAACTTATTCCTGTATCCAAACAATTACCTGTCTAAGTATCACAGTTACATAGGTACAGAAAAAAACCCTGTCAGCCAAATTGTGGACAGAAGGGTACCTTAGAGACTGACACAAGCTGGTAACGTCTTGAAGAAGAAGCACGCTCCTCGCCAATCTACAGACTGTTTTAAGACCTGTTGGTTAGTTTTCAAGGGCTATTAGTTGTTTAAGAGGTCGAGTATTATCTGCAAATGTCCTTATTTCCAGTACGATTCCCTATTGTTTTGTTGGGGACGCTCAGGTCACTCAACGAGGCACTCTAAAGACGTAAGGTAGAAAAGCCCGAAGGCTCGCTACCGCATAATCTTGCACCCCATGGCGTAAATATATTGTATGTAACTGGCCTTGACCCATTGGTACTTGTTGGGGAGGTACTCAGTGAATCATGCAGACAATGTCGACTGATCCTAAGAGGCAACGTTGCGGTGACCACGCCCTGTGAAAAAGTAAGCATCTGCCGGCAATACGCTATCACCCCAAATTCTATAGATAGCGCAGTGCCTCGGATCAGGTGTCCTCAGGTGATGCTTCAAAGAGACCGCTATGAAGCATGTCGCGTATTCGTCGCGATACCGCATCTTCTTCAACTGGACTTTGTCTGGCAGCTATCAAACGGTTTGTGCAATTCCCAAACGTGCTGCCTTTTTACATGACACCTGCGATGGCTTGTGCCGTACTGAGAAAAAGCAAACATAAATTTTGCTCACCGAGCCGCCCACCCTTATATTGATTTGTTGACTTCGTGTACCACGTCAAGTGGTCAACTCCACGATCCTTCCAGTTCCAAAGTCCCTCCCAACCACCTCCGTACTCGCAACCGTAACCTCGTCATGAAAACGAGAAAATCCCATGACTCTTCCTTAAAACGTGGCGCTCGTGAGAATGGTTGAACACGACCCCGGTTGATAAGGACCCTGAATACGAGAAGACAAGTCTTGGCTCGACGGATTGGGATAGCGAACCTGCATCGCTCGGCACGCCACTGCACACCCAACCCACGCTATTAGGGTATATGCAACCGACCCGATACCTTGCAGTCCGACCTTGAACGATGGAGGGGGCACGCGTGCCGGATAGATATAAGTTGAGGATTGTGCCCGCCTTTGACTGCCGATGTTCTACTACCATCACCCTTTCGGTATTCTATACGTCCAGACAGTCGTCTCAAATCAGTCACTCGTTCAACTTTCACTGAGCAGAAATCATGAAGCACTTTCTCATGTTTGCTGCCATAGGCGTGACAGGGTTGTAGGTGTCTCATTAGTTCCCATGTTTTAGTCATGCTGACGATTCCCTCCTCTAGATCCCAGGCTCTCTCCCCGCCCCTGATCACCGCTTCTATCCCTCTCCCATCCGACATCACCTACTCCCACACACAGACTGGATGTCCAACTGTTACTCAGACACGGGAACTTTGCGCCAGCTGCCCTATTCCAGCTTGTCTTGTGCTTGGAACCATTACGCAGTCCTGCAATTGCCCTACCCCTATCCCTACAGTCTATCTTGACTACCCATGCTCGGAAAGTTGCAGCGGAATCTGGTGCGCGACCAGCTGGGCTATTGTGCAGGAGTCAGGTTGCACATCTACGGACTCAACACCTCCGTCTTCCACTGCCACCCTCACCAGCAAGACCAAGCCGTGGCACAACGGCACCTACACTGGTCACAGCACCAAAACCAAGACGACGACCATCACTGAAACCGAAACAGATGAGTGCGAGCCAACACTCACCAAGACCACCACAGTGACCATCAGCTCCGAGCCGCCCGTGCTACCGACTTTAGAGACCTCGACGAATCTCCCTGATGTCGAAACCTCCATCACAATCGCACCTAATGTCACATTTACCTCGAGAGGCCCAGGAGGTGGCGGGGCAGTGAGCTCCACGAGCGTTGTCGAGGCGGCTGCTGGAAAGATGCGCATACTTGGATTGTGGTGAGAGGGTCATGTCTAGACGAGATGAAATGAATGTGTTTAGTGTACGGAGTGGGGCGTTGTCGTGGGTGGTGTTTTGTTGTGTATTGGGGAGCTCTTGTTTCTTGGGTAGGCGTCCAGTGTAGTGAATGAGGTCGACGTTGTTGATGCTAGACTTTTTCGTCAGTCTGCCATATCTAGGTGATTTTGCTATTCCCATGTGTTGACATTGATGCAGTGTGGGTCGGGGGAGTATCCCGGTTAACGTCTCAGACCTGCAGAAGACCTGGAACTCCTACCCCTGAACAGGATTTGCATCAATACACACTCTAGCTCCAGCTCATCCAGTGTACATATCTCAGAATATTCTTCAAATCCACACGCTCCGCGCTCTCCACCGTTAACCTGGCACACGTCATCTAACTGGACTCTGCTCCGTCCAGCCTGTGCCGATAACCCGCATGCGGCTTGGCGTCAGCTACCCCGCTGCCTTTGACTTGAAGTGCTGCGTTCCGTAGGTATAAAATGGCGCGACCATATTGCCTTTGCGAAGTGATCGAATGAGCCATTTCACGAAAACCATTAAGTCAATATCCAACCCAGAAACCATGTCTGAACCCACCGAACCGTCTGCTCCCACACGCCGTCTTACTGCCAAGCTTGGCAGGCTCAACCCCTTCAAGTCGTCCAAGCGATCCAAAGAGGATGAGGACGAGGAAGACATCGGCGAGGATATCGATGACACCACTGTTGCAGGAGGCGGCCACTCTGCGTTTGACCACACCCGCCATGATCTGATGGTGTCGGATGCCATTAAGTCCTTTCTTGCTCGACAAGGTGTTTTGCCTTCAAAGGATGACCCCGAGGGGCTAGCAACGTTGCTCGACCAGCCTATGGTCATACCGCCTGCGTCGGTGTTTGACAGATCTCACCCCCTCACCGAGTACTTTATCAGCTCCTCGCACAACACCTACCTGAGGGCCCATCAACTGTACGGCAAATCTGATGCTGATGCCTACAGGACTATCCTGACGGCTGGGGCACGCTGCGTCGAGATAGACGCGTGGGATAATCCCGATGACCCGTCTGAGCCAAAGGTAACTCATGGCTATACTTTGGTTTCGAATGTTCCTTTTCGGGAGGTTTGCGAGGTCATTAGGAACTTTGTTGACTACAAGACGTCTGCTGGCGCAGAAGCAGCACCTATTCTCCTGTCTCTCGAGAATCACTGCAATTCAAATGGGCAGCTTCGGCTTGTTCAGATCATGAAGGAAGTCTTTGGTGACAGACTCTTGAGTAAAGCAGTCCGAGAAAAGGGACACGAAGAACAGTCCGAGTCGGACCCAGAATCCCACGTGCGCCTTGAGGAGTTGGGCAACAAGATCGCCGTCATTGTCGAGTATCACCTCCCCGGAGAGATCGACACATCCGATTCTTCCTCTGATTCCTCTTCTGACGAGGAGGAAGAGGCAAAAAAGGAAAGAGAGGAATACAAAGCCCGCAAAAGGGAGACCGAAGCTGCCATAATCATCCCCGAGCTGGAAGAGCTAGGCGTCTATGCCCAGTCGGTGAAGCCAGGCGATGATTCATGGTATGCCGGCGAGTGCGTCCTCAGGAACAGGCCGCATCACCACTTGATCAACATATCGGAAGCGGGCTTGGCTCGGCATGCCACCGACGATGTCAACACAGCAGCAATACAGCGGCACAACAGCAAACACCTTATGAGGGTTTTCCCCAAAGGCACCAGAATCTCGTCACGCAATCTATCACCCGTCCCATTTTGGGCACTTGGAGCTCAAATCCTAGCGCTAAACTGGCAGCGTTTCGACGCCAGCATGCAGCTCAACGACGCGCTCTTTGCGGGAACGACGGGTTATGTCCTCAAACCCGCGCATCTTCAGCACTCGGGTGGTGGAAGATTGGTCAAAACGAGGAAACGACTGAGGCTCCACGTGGCCGGAGCTAGTGACGTTCCTGTTCCCAAAGGAAGGGATTCGGTACTCAAGCCGTACGTGACGGTTTCATTGGTGCAGAAGGATGGCACATCGTTGAAGCAGTCAAAGAGAAAGCAGAAGACGTCAGGTTACAAGAAGCATGGGCTGAGATCTGCCCTGGCTGCTCTTCACTCGAGCGAGGACAGTCCAGCTGAGACGGATCCGATCTGGGATGAAACTCTGGAATGGGAGTTTGAAGACGACGAGCTGGTGTTTCTGCGCATCTTTATCAAGAGTGACGATTCTTTTGCAAGCAATCCCATCTTGGCAGTTACCGCAGTACGAGTTTTGTATGTGGTTCAGCGGGAGTGGGGATTCCTCAGGATGCTGGACCTAAAAGGGCACGAGACAGGTTGCACCTTGCTGGTTCGCTTTGAGATAGAAGACTTGTAGGAACAGTTGTCCGTTGACAGCAGAGAGCTTTGGGCTCGGTTGTTAAAGTCGGGTTGGGTAGGAGTTCAGGGGTTCAGGGGTTCAGGGGTTCGGGTGGTGTTACTAGTTAGATGGGGTGGATTCTTTGTTGTAAACAACTCTTGTTACGGCGAGGCATGTAGAAGGGGTTGGATGTTTTCTGCAAAGCTTTCTGCTATTGTTTGATGTAGAACACCTGTCTGCAAGGCGGTGATCGTTTTACAGGCTCGACAACATTTAGATGCCCACACCAATGTTGGAGCTCAGCTAATTCAAGGAGTGATCAAGGATCTTCGGCAAGGGGAACAGGCGCAAGAACAATTCTCTTGCCCTTTCCATCAAACTTGTCGGCTTCTCCCACATAGTAATCCTTCCATCCGGCCTTTGGCAAATCGATTGTCTCGTCCTCTGTCAAAAACTTCATAAAAACCCCATGTGTAACCACCACGATGCTCGTTTTCAAGTCCCCCCTTTCTTCGGCGGCCTTCTTGTCTTCCTCCTTCTGCGCCTGCTGAATGTTCTGGGCAACATTCCACAAAATCTTCCTGACCTTCTCCGCCCTTTTGCTTACGCTCTCATCGTCCGCCGCATAATCGCCCTTCTTTTCCAGCCAGTCGTCACCATCGAGTCCCGAAGCGTTTCCAGCCAAACTGGACCAGACAACATCGGGAAATGAAGGGAATCTCTCTTTGAGCACCGAGATGGGAGAGCCAGTGTCGCAGGGCAAGTCGCTTCGCTCTTGGAGGTAGGGGTCCAGTATCAGGTTGTTGCCGCCGAGGAGAATCGAGCCAAAGGCGTCGAGTGTCGTCTCGATTGCTCTTGTCAGAGGGGAGGTAATGACAACAGCAACAGAGGACAAGTCGGGGAAGGATGCCTCCAAGACGGCAGCCTGCTCATGGCCAACTTGGGTTAACCCGGGGTCGCGAATGTTGAAGTCTTTGGTGACATTGTGAACCGACTCGGCATGCCGGACAAGAAAGATTTGGGGCTTGGCTGGGGACATTTTGGTGCCCCTGACTCCTGGCTATTTATTTCTATTCTTGCAGCCTTGCTGGAGTTGGAAATGGACCAAGGGTTATCTATATATTCCCAATTTTCTGCTCGTTGTCCCTCTGCAAACAGCTTGTTGAACTTTTGAAATGTTCAAAGGGGAGGACATTGCGGGGAATGCGGGGGAGTTCACTTGTGGCTTTATACTGCTGATGCTGCCCCCCACAGTGTTGCGTCTTTTGCGCATCAGTTGCACCATCGTGGGATGCTATCATTGGGCAGCTTCGAAGCTTGCCAGAAACGAGCTTGAATAACCTAAAAACCATTCACAGACTGAAACGTCCTGTTGGCACTCAACTTGCTGCTCTGGGGAAAGGGAAGCACCCAACTGAGCTGCAGCGTCAAGATTACCAAGTCCATTGCGATTTCAGCATCTACAGTTTCCAGCATCAGTGGTTTAGTGGTAAAATCCATCGTTGCCATCGATGGGCCCCGTGTTCGATTCACGGCTGATGCATCACGACTTCTTTTTTCTTTCTAGATAGCCCAGTCTTGCTGGGATTGCCCTGGAATAGCTTGCTTCCAATCCTCTTGCATAGAATCTTGTACAGCCGAAGAGGTTTGTGCTGTTTCCTGGTAGCTCATTCAGCGTCTTATCGGTAGACTGTGAGGTTTCAAGATATCTCAGAAAGATATCTTGGACAGACAAACTGAAAACCTCGTCTTGGCTGCTAGAACCGCGTTGAACGTCAATGCTTTATGGCATGGGGCAGGTCCACAGTGACGCGATACTGACAATTCTAATGCGAGATGCCGTCACTCTGATTCAGTCCTGGGGAGTCCACTTTGCAGATATATCACCGTGTTTCTTCTCCTCCCCTGCGGAGTGTGTGGATAATCACCTCAAGAAAGCACCAAGATGCCAATCAAATCCTCCACAAGCTTCTCCCCAGGCGACACGGTTCGTTACAAGCCGGTGGGCGGTCCAGACAGCAACACGTCCGAGTCGGTGGGAAAGATCAAGGATGTCTTGACTGAGCCCGGTAAACAGGCTGGTCGGAACGTCAACGCCAGCGCTGAGATGCCCAGATACGAGGTTCGTTTGTATTTCATATCTCTCCAAACACACTGTTGACAAGGTGACAGATTGAGAACCTCAATACGGGAAAGACATCTACCATCTACGAGCGGAACATCTTGGGTATCGAGAAGTGATCAGATGGATTGATATCGAGAGTAGAAGTCAAAATGGAAATACAAAGTCCCAGTCATATCACAACTTTCTGATCTGAGCATTACCAACCTCCTCAAGAAGAGCCTCAACCCTTTCTTTTCCCTCGAGCATGGCCCAGTGTCCAACGTCGAGCTTCTCAACCCTCAAATCTTTTGCCAGCCCACGAAGATCTTGGATGTGCATATCAGTGATCACTGCGTAGTCCTTAAGGGTGGCGATGAAGAGAGTAGGAATATTGATCGTTTTCTCCTCCGCTGGCAAGTCCTGATCCTCTTTGGCTGGTCCACAAAACACAGCAGCCTTGTACCAATTGAAAGGACCAGTGTATCCTCCTGCCCTCAAGATTCTGTTGTGCATCTCCAGTTCGGCGGGCGAAATCCAGTGGGCAACAGGAATCTCGATGTCGGACTCTAGGAACTTGGTAAAGCCTCCCGGTTCCCCAAAGTATTCAATCCACACTTTGGGGTCCTGGGCATAGAAAAGCGAATCGACGCGCCTGTCATTCTTCTCAACCAGGGTTGCGCCATCAGGGGATATAAAGACCTTGACGTAGCCAGAAGTGCTGTATCCTAGAATCTCTTTGGACATTTGTATCACGGAGTCTGTTCACATTGCGTCTTGTCAGCAGGGTTTGAATCCAAGTTTGACCTCGAGGAGACATACCAGGATCAAACGGCGAGTCCAAAAACATGAAGCCAGTTGCTATGAACACCAGTTGACTGAAGAGCTCTTTGTGGTGCACGTAAAGGTGTGAAAGAAGTCCGGCACCAAAGTCATGCCCGACTCCAATGACCTTTGGGGTGTCGAGAACCTTGGTCACAAGTTCATGGACTTGGGGAACAAGACACTTCATCTGATATGGCTCGTAGGATTCCGGTTTGTCCGTGTCGCCATAGCCGAGAAGGTCCGGTACCAAAATACCAAAGCCAGCCTTGGGTAATAGCTCGACTTGGTGATGCCAAATATAACTGGAGCTTGGTGCGCCATGGAGCAGGAGAAATGTGGGTTTGCTGCCAGTAGCAGGGACGTGAATGTAACCATAGGTTGTACCGTCACTCAGAATTGCCTTTCTGGCGAGCTTGGGGAAGGCAGTCGATGCCATTGTGAAAGTAAGACGAGGAAGTTACCTACTGTTGAACTGCGCAGCGGATTATGGAGAGTTATACGGACGTAAGGGACAGGGGTTTGGTTGGATGACCCACCTCTCGCCCTTTCATCAACATGAACATGACATGCATGATAGGCACGTGAGGCTCAGCCGCTTCACCGACCATCTTTCTTGTTTGTTATCCAAATTCTGCTTCCCACCACATCTCCAGAGTGCCGTCTAATCCCGTACTTTCTGTACTCGAATTCCTCCAGGCTTCCGAGCTTCTCACCCCACCCATCATTGGTCTTCCCTGGTGAGGCTGTCTGGTCCAAACCGTCTAGTTTGACCAGACCTGTCGTTCCTGCCAGTACCTCACTTTCTCTTGCCGCCCAGTGCTGGTACAGCTCTGGATGTGGTACCCACACAACCATCATCCCGGCTCTGCGTGCAGCCTCCACCCCTGGCACGCTGTCCTCGAATACCAAACACTCCTCCCGTCTAATCTCATCTTCGCTGGGATCCAACTGCTCGTTGATCACTTGCAGCGCTGTCAGAAAAATGTCTGGAGCCGGCTTTCCTCTCTTGCCCTTCATCCGGCTATGATCAGATAAAATCCTGTGCTTCTCTGATATCAATCGTATCATCTCATTAATGTCAGGTCGGGATGTCTTGAGCTTGAGGTTGGAGGTGACACTACTTGAAGCCAGTGCGATTCTGACTTTTCTCCCGTCCGCTTCTGTCATTGCCTGGGAGAGCTGTTCCAGAAGCTGTTTGGCACCCGGGAGGACTTCACACATCGGAAACATCTTGTTCTGCTCAATCTGCTGTTCTGCCTTGTACTGCTCACGGGATATGGGAAGCTGGGCCCACTGATGAAACGCTTCTCCGTTGCTAGATCCAGGCACGCCCATCAGTTGTGCTTTGAGAGACCAGGGGATCGGGGGGCGGGAATAGCGTGCGAGAACAGTGTTGGCGCAGAGGCTGTAGATATCTTCGGTGTTTAGGAGGAGACCGTCAAGGTCAAAAATGCATGCCCGAACGTGCGGGAAGGTTCTGATTGATGAGATTAGCTATTGCGATTTCAAGACACAGCCAAGTTGACACACCTGTTGTGAGACACCATGGCTCTTGACCTTGGGGATTGTAGAGGAGAGCAAATCTTATTTTCACCCCGCACAAGGTTTTTGCAAGCGCCGAAGCCGGATTGGCTGATGGTGGGCCAAGTTTTGAGGCGCACATCTCCACCACAAAGAGTGCGACATTTCGGAGGCTTTGGAGTTTGTTTTCTTCAATTGGTCCTGAAAAGTCAAAGCTTATAATGAAAGTACTGCATCGAGCGGGTTTGATGCTCAGGCTGGGTCGTTCTGACAGCATTGCTGCCGACGAGCGGCTGCTGCCAATTAATCCCTCGCTGCAGCTGATGGTGAAGGCTTTATTGACCCAAACAAAGCTCAAAGCTCAACAACCCAACCACATGATTGACAATAGCAATGTTCAACATGCCGCCTCTGAGTAATGCGATTGTCTTTCACCTGGCTTTGTCCCACTTTGAGATAAAAGTGTGATTTCCTGCAGAAGAAAGTCCTGCACCGTTGACATCAGGTAGACCGCATCGATTGCGTGACGAATCTTGACACACAACTTTTGTACCACCGGCGCTCCCTCCCTTTCTCCTTTCCCACCTGCAATTTGCATCTTATCTGATCCTTGTCCATCTCACGATATCGGTACCTCCAGGATGGGGACCCGTCAGACTAAGTGGGCCTTACACTAACGTAGTCTGAGTCTTGTTTCCTCTTCGCCCCACCGACTCCACTATGAGACCCTATTTTTTCAACGACATGTCAACATTGGTACTGGTGTTCTGTAAGTGATTGGGGACACATGGAGGCCCGGAGAGCGGAAAAGTATGTGGGCGAGAGTATGGTGATTTGTTTCTGCATGGTATCTTGCCGGGACGATTGAAGGAATGGTGGGGTAACTGTTGGGTGCTCTGAAGGCCAGGTGTTGGATGGGCGATGAGGGAGACGGCAGATCCAAGGCAAGTCGAAGGTCGAATGAAGAGAACCAAACACGGTTTATATTCTACTAAACACAGCGCAGCCATTGTTGTACAATGTCCCGTCTAGTTACCTTCTCCTCGTGGCATGACACACGACCAGGGTCCATGATGTACATATCCTCCACCACCAGTTTTGGACACTCAGAAATACCGACTTGAGCGCCCCAGACGACATGTCTAGTAGGCGAAGAGAAGCAAAAAGGCAACCATCAGGGCGAAGAGCCCAGTGGCTTCGGCGAAGGCGAAACCCAAAATGGCGTACGAGAAGAGCTGGGCTGTGAGGGGGACAGCCACTGGTCAGCACAATCAATTGGGCAGACATGAAAGGCAGAGCATGCTTACACCTGAGAGCCGGGTTGCGGGCGGTGCCGTTGATGAGGGCGGCAAAGACTGTGCCAATGCCGACACCAGCACCAGACAAACCAATGGTGGCGAGACCGGCACCTTGCATCTTGCCAGCAGCGAGGATGGCGGCCGTGGCAGTCTCGGCGACAACACCGCGAGACTGGGTGGCAGAGCGCATCATGACAGGGGCGAAGGCATTACGGCCCTGGCTGAGGAGGAGACCGTGACGGCCGGCAATGGACGTCGAGCGGAGGATGGAGCTCGGGAGACGAGAAGCTGGAGGACGAGGGAAAGAAGCTCTCGTTAGCAACACGTCACCAAGGAGGAGGTGCGAGAATTAATGGCCGGTCCAACATACTCTGGGCCATCGCAGGCTTCGCACCCATGCGGGCAACGGCACCAGCCAGCTTGCTAGAGGCGTTCATTTTGACGAGACGGAGAAATAAAGGAGGGCGGTGCAGCTGGCAATTGATGGTGCCAATGGATGGATGCGTGTCAGAAGCTGGAAGGGAAGAGGAAGAAGAGGCACACGTTGGGAATGGAAGCGGAAGAAATTGGGGGAACCAGAAGAGAGGGAGACGAAAGGGAGGGCGGGAGAATGGCACGAATGGGAAGGGGTGACGGGGGAAGGGCGGGGTATGGCCAATCATCTGTCGAGAGCGTCCAGGTTTGTGAGACGTGAGATCTCTCGCTCCTTCAAATTCGACGTGAACGGACGCAGATGGCAGGCGCAGCTGTCCTGCAGCTGGTTGTTTCTGGCCTGGCACTTCCATCGGCGGTTGCCAGCCAAGAAACCGATCGGATATCATGCGTTTCCTTGCTCTTCTGCATCCTGCTGCCCTCCATGGTGGTCAGTTGAGACAGCGCCCATGAGGTTCCTGTGGCCGGATCCAATCTGAAAATGCATCTTGGAGACGATTGCAACAGCCTTTATGCATTGATCCCATTGTGAAAGCCCGTTGACGCTACCGTTCATGCGTCTCCCCGTCCTGTTTGCCCAACATTGTCCTGGGGGTTCACCGTCTTGCTGGGTTAGGGTTATATGACAGGCTTCCCCAGATCCCCGCTTCAGCCACATTCCAGAACGGGCCACACCCGCAGGCTCCACCGTGACCTTACAATTTCCCCAGCTTTGGCTAGTCTGCATTTGGATAGCTCTCATTGAACAACTCACACATGGACAAACATTTCACCGTCACCGAACCAACATTTCTGGCTGCTTGGATTAACAGAATATTTTCTCGGTACACTCCTCTCCTAACAATATTTAGCTATTTACATCGTCCGATCTTTGCGAGATTCTACCAGCGAGACTGTCCTCGAATTCGGTGGCCGTGTCCATGTTCCGGAGCCGGCTCAGCGGGAGCAACAGGAGCGGCAACCGTAAAGTCGGTGCAACTCTGATATGTCTGTCCAGCACCAAACCAATGCCACTGGAGGACCTATTTCATGATTAGTCTTTTGCCGCCCCCTTGAATAAGAAATTGAACTTACACAAACACCTGCAGCCGCACACTGCGCACCAAGCTCCGGGATCTTGACGCTGAACTTGGTCTGGTCCGCTGGTGGCTTGCTGCTGGCCGCATACCCACTCGCCCAACTCACCAGCGGGGAGCCCAACACTTTGTTGGTCGTGGTGTCGACAATGGAGACATTGGCGTAGCCAGAGTGGGGAATCCTGATGTACACCTCATACTCGACAGAGTCGCCGGGTTTGTACGACTGGACATTGGCGGCGTTGTCGGCGAACTGGTATCCCTTGCAGAGGAACAGATTGCACTTGTTGCGGTCGGGCAATGGGTTGGATCTCAAGAAAGCCTCGGGATAAGACGTCTCATCTTGCTTGTAAAAGTTGACCATGGCACGGCCGCACGCCTCGGTTGTGGCATCACCTGGCTTGCGAGAAGCTGGCTTCAGGACAACACCGTGGGCGGAGACCAGGGAGGCCAGGCCAAGAGCAGAGGAGACGGTGGAGAAATGCATGTTTTGTGTTTGTGATGGTATGTTTTCGACTGGTGACCAGTTGGAAATGTGAGGATGGCGCCTGCTTTTATAGCACCAGGACGGTATCCATGATCTTCGATGGAGAGACTGTTGTTCATCTCCACCGCGGTCATCTAAACAAAAGCGGTAGACGGAAACCATCACGTTGCGAGGTGCTATATGCCGGACCCCTTGCTTTTGCCTAATGCCACGCGCTTTGACTCCATTGTCCAATCAAGGCCGAGGGCTCATATGAATCCCCAATTTGGAGAACACTCAAAGTTGTTTATTTGCCCCTCGGCAGACAAGATCCGAATTTGACGAACCGTCTAGCGGGATCACTGTTGCAGGGCGGAGGAAAACACTGGGGAATTTGTCTGAGGATACAAGGAGTATTTGTCATCAAGGATGGAGGAGACAGTCGTACCTTTATGTTGAGTCGGTGGAGAGGAACCTCGGTAGAAACAATTTCCATGTTGTGGTGGAACATATCTGTGGGGTGGAGGTCTTTTGTTTTTTCCTTCCATGAAGTACAAGAGTCACCGTGCCGTGTTGGTCCAATAAGGGAGAAGCTGAGCACCGTTCAATATAATTCATTTCTTTTGAATTTCTCATCGTAGCTAGTGCATATAGGGCACTTTCTCGTTTTCTTTGCTGCCTCGTTCCTTTGTGACATAATTCCGCCCTCGACTACAAGTCCGTTTCCTGCACTTATGCCTCGGAGGCCAACTGAGCTACCGCAGCACGAAAGTTGCTAATCTTGCCCAGAGCGAGGTTGTGCGAGAACTTTCCACGCGTGTTGTGGATTCCAAAGCGGCTGGCTGGGTCAGATGGGCTTGACGGACCCTGGTTGGACTGGGCATAAGCAATGCTGGCAGCCGTGCTGGAGGGGTTGAGTCTGGATGTCCCCAGGTTCGAGACGCCCTTGGCAAGGAAGTTGACAGTCCAGTGGGTGCTATTGGCAACGGTGCCGCCGAGAACCGTATAAGTGGCGCCAGTCCATGGCTGTGGGTAGGTTCTTGCTCTGTTCTCGTGTCAGCCTGCTGCTTGATATGTTTGTGACAAGAAGAATCATACGTAGCACGGCGGGAAGAAACGACAACCGTCGCAGCATTGGCCCATGCAACAGTCAAGGGGTTGTTGACCATGGTGCCACCCCACGCGATACCAGCCCACCCAACAGATTTGGGTGCTTGAAGCTGGACCAGAACATCAAAGTCGGCCGTGGCAGTGGCATTCTCGGGAATGGCAGTGCGGAACGCAATTCTCTCTGGTGAAATCCACTCGGAATAGCAAATGGTGGATACAGGATCGCAGTATTTGACGCTCGCTTGACGGGGAGCAATCTCGTGCGCTGGGGCAGCCTGGACACTGCTGCCCAGAGCCAACACGGTTGCTGCCAGTTGTAAAAGACCCATTTTGCACGCTGATAATGGCGATGTTTGCGAGAGGAGTTGAAGGAACGATGGCAAGGGAGGGGGGAAGGGAGGGAGATATGGACACGGTCCAGTGTTCATGACTCGAGATATATACTTTACATTCCTGCCGTGGCGTCGCTGATTGGGAATGCCGTCAACGGTCCAGACTCTTGCTGGCTTTACCCGCGGCGATCTTATTCGGCTTCAGGTCCGGCTGTTCATCATTGTCTTATGAGTGTGGGGTTTCTTTCACCGGGGATGTAACCGTTTCTCACCACAACGATGCAGATGTTTCGGTAGGCGGGGGCGGCTGAAAACAATACATGGCCGTCGTCTGCAGAGATTGCCGGGTTGGTAATTGCAGTTCTCCGAGTGGTTGGCTTAGCAAAAGTTTAAATATGCTTCTGGGGTCCTTGTATCGGCCGGCAGGTGATGCTCCAGCATGCAGGGGTTAAGATAATTCAGGCTGGGATACCATTCACAGCAGTGTGCAGCATCGACTCTTGCCAAAAACTGTCAGGTCTCTCATGAATTAACTCCTCCTCGTCGAAAGCTTACATACCTACTGAAATGTGAGTTGCGAGGGCCGAGGTGGCTGCAAGGGGAAGGTGCGAGGGAGTGACAACTGAGCTGCAAGTGGCAATCAAGAACTCCAGGCTCATATATCTGTTGTATGCCAGAAGCTTAATCGCTATTTGGTTGTCATGGCATCCGGGTATAGGCTAAAGTCCCCGGGTCCATCATCCGAACGTGGATACATGTTGCCTTGTTAAGCGATGTGCTCGGAGTGGACGGGAGATCCGATGGCATAAACATGAGACAAAATCACTCAGTGGTATTGTGACTCTCGATTCGCCGAATGGTATGCTGACAGAGAGCAGAGATAGGATATATATCGTTATGCCCGTCATTTATCTATCATCATTAACCAACCCCCATCGATAACACACATCTTTCGTTCCACAGACATCTCAAACTAAACTAACTGCTCACAGCCAAGCGAAGATACCTGGAGCCCTGACCCTCCCAGCAGCCCCTGGGACGACCGAGGTGCTGATCGACGTGGTGGTTGTAGCATTTCCCGAGGAAATGGGAACGGGTGGATTGATAGTGGCGCACGTTGAAGGAGTGACGATGTTGTACGATGTCGTGCAGTGGAGTCCTTTGCAGTTGTCTTCACAAGGGAAGTTGGCAGTGACGGTCGGGATGCTCTTGGGACAGTCACAAGACTGAGTGAGGGTAGAGACCATGGTGCAGGCGAGGATTGGGCAAGTTGCGCAAAGCTCGCCGGTCACAGTGACAGTTGGACAGCCTGTCGTGGGATTCGGCGTGACAGGCTCTGGGGGTACTGAGTATACAGTGGTAACGCCAGTCCCTGCGCTGTTGGTGGTGGTAGCATCGTCTTGGGCCGACGCACTATTGGGAATGTGTAAGCGTCCAATGGCAAGTAGTGGTATTTGACGGAGTGTGCTTACATGCGGGCAAATACGAGATTAGCAGTAATGGCAAGATATCTCATGGTGGTGATCTGATACCGTCAACTTTGGAGGTTTGTCTTTGGAGAGTGCGAGATCAATAACAACGGAGAGAGACATCGGTATTTTTATCTTGACGTGGCCGAAGGACTAAGGTAAGCACAAGTACCATACAATGGAGCAAAGCTCGTATTGCTGCTTGATTTGACAAGTATTTGTTTCAGACTCGACTAACATTTCCTTACAGGTCAAAAGTGTCTTGGCGTGACGTGTAGCACGGGCTGAGTCAATAGCACAACGTATCGCACAAGGACCCAGAGAGATGGAGAAATCTTGTTGTGTTGTTGAATGTATTAACGTCGAATATAACATGTCGTACGTAGGTCACTCACTGGCTAAAAAAGTGAAACAAAAGACAATAAGATAATGATGTGAAATCCAGAGAAAAGGTATATAAAATACTAGGCTTAAAAATAACTAAAGTATATAAAAAAGAAGAACCTATAATACTGGAAGGAATTATATAATATATGGAGTAATGTATATTATTTTAAAGAGGCTAACTTCGTATATAAAGTCTCTAAAGGTCTTTTAAAGTCTATTTAAAAACAATTAAATTAACTATACAAATAAAAAGCTATTAAACAGATAAAATATATAAAGTCTTTTAGTTTTGCTAGAAATATTATAAATTAATAACAACAATTAATATACTAAAGTTTATTTTGCTTTATCTCTTGAAACGAAGTAAAAATACTTATAACGTACATTATAAGCGAGTGCACCATATAAGCGAGTGCACCACTTTCCACCACCCTACGAATACTATCCTCAATTACACTACATCAACACAAGGAATTAACTATAATTATATTAGAAACAGCTGAATCTGAGGCATCTGCAGCTTCCTGGCAAGTGCGCGTATTATAGCCAGGCTTGCCGCACACACTACAGCACTGAACCTTCGTACGAGCCCCCCTTACATTACTACTATCCGGCTGCGTTTCTTACACTCCCTCCTTATCCACGGCCTTCTAATCTAATAGATCCTGTGCCTTTTGTATAGTAAGTGACCCTCTAAGCTTTACACGTGTTTTTTTAGCTCTCCGGCGCTTACTTAGTACCTTATTAGCTTTACGGAGCGAAGAGACCTCTACACGAAGGAGAGCCACCTAGTATATTATAGCCGTTATACCTTTAGTAAGCTAGTCTACTATAGCCAGTATTAAAGTCGGGGAGTTATTTTAATAATTAGTAATACGAATTTTAATAAACGTTAATTATAAATTAACTTCTTAAAGGTTATATAGTATCTAGGAAACTTAAAGTTATATAGTACCGGGCTATAAGTTTAGAGGTATTAGCGTATAAAGCTTTATATTTAGTTTAGAAAGTACTTTCTTTAGATCGTATAATATAAGATTAACGCTTACAAAGCCACTTTATATATTCTTCTTTATTATAAAAACGAAGAAAGTTTTACGGAAAGTATAAAGGAACTCGAGCTTACTTATATAATTAATATATATACGTATTAAGTCTTCTATTTAACGATCGTATACTTATTTTAGCGGCCTAAAATAATTAATATTAAATAATTAAAGGAAGTAGGAGAAGTATAGAAATATATAGAACGTAATAATATTATTTTATTAATAATAATATTTAAATTCGGTCGAGTAATAGTTTTCGTAATTATCGAGGATTAATAACCGGTATTTATTTTTTATATAGAACGCTATATAATAATTAAAATATTTAATTTAATTTAAGTTTATTAAATTAATAATTTATTTATTATCGGTAATTATAATATATTAAATAAATAATAAATTATATTCGGTATATTAATTAGTAAGGTAATACTATACGATTAAAATAATAAAAAAAAGGATAGTTTAATTAAAGATATTAATTCCCTAAATTACTATTATTTATTCGCGGTTATTAAGTTAAACCAATTTTACTTTACTAAAGCCGTCCGAAATCGTAATTACTATAGCTACAAAAATAATATCTACTATAAACCTAGTCTCGTCGAAATTATAAATATCGTTACTGATAATCCTATACTTAAACTTAATATTCCGTATAAGCGTCAATTACTCGGTAATCACCTGTAAATTCTCGTACTGAGTCCTTTAGTAATTATATCTATACGTAAAACGCGTATAGAACTATAACTAGCGTTTAACGAAATCATATACCTAAAGTTTATTAATGAGGGGCGCGTCGCGTATACGTAGTAGTTAATTAATTATATCTTCTATCCTATCTAATTCTAATAAAAAAGCTCGCGTATATAGCTCAATAATATATTAAATAATAGTATCCTCTTCGGATTAAATAAGCTTTTTCGATTTAGGTATAGTATCGCGTCGTGTAGGCCGGTTAGCGCGTCGTTGTAAGAGAGTCGTATAGTGGACGTTGTAGATCTTTCTTGCGGCTCGGAAGCTGAGATTTTTATTTTTTTTAAGAGCTTCGAGGGCTAAGATCACCCTAGCTTCCTTTAAAGTAGAAGGTATATTAGGTTATGTAGAAAAAGTTGATGTTAGGTGGAAGGATAGTGCGTCGCTTAAAAAGTGATGCACTCGCTTATATGGTGCACTCGCTTATAATGTACGTTATCCTTAGTATAACTTTAGTTACTACACTTTCAAATACTTTTATATCCTAATTTTAACTATCTTTTAATAATAATATATAAAGATAACTTTTTTTCCCGTAGGGATCTAGAAACTAAAAAGCAAGATACCTTTCTATAAAGTAAAGCTTTTAAAAGTTAAAATATATCGATATTAAATAGGTGCTGTTAAGGCCATAATAAAGGCTTTATTTAATAGATCCTTGTTACGGTTCTGGAAAACAGTAGGGCCACGAGGGACTAATCAAGACTAGACCGCGCGATCGAGCGTAGCTTACGGTTTAGGTAGGCAAACGGACTAATAAGATAGGGACTGGAGACCGCGGCGGAGCTCACGGTCCACGGTCCAGTATCGGCTAATTAGGAGTGGACCGAGGATGTAACGAATCCCTATCAGTTATTCTCCGATAGATTGTAGTATAATCCGTTAAGAAACGCACCAAAAAAAACGCCCCACGTTAGAAATAGGGGGTAGGATCCGTTAAAAATTTAGTTATATAATTTAATAAGATTTTTCTAACTAAAATAAAAAATAAAAGTATTATTAAAATTGCTTAAACGTACTATTTAAAATAATATAAGGTATATTATTATACGAGCGGTATAGAATTATAAATAGTAAATGTGAAGTTAAGTATAAGTATATTAGTAATGTACGTAAATAGTAAAGTAAATAATATTTATTAAGAATTTAGTTATACGATCCGATAAAGTTTTTTTTACCGAACCGAAATAGGAAAATATTTTTAGAACTCTCTAAACGAGCTGCACTAAATGGTATAGGATATATTATTATACGAGCGGTATAGATTAGTAAATAATAAATATAAAGTTAGGTATAAGTATAT
>NW_001914848.1:507973-509579 GCF_000226545.1 Podospora anserina S mat+
ATATAAAAGAATATAAAATATTTTTTGGGGGGGAAAAAAAACCCCCCCCTATCATAAATATAAAATTATTAATGTGTGGGTACTATTAAGTACCCTACTTACTGCCCTATAAATTCATATTACAGTAGGCAGTACTGCTATAAGCAGTAATGGAACTTCCCGGCTTAAATCTGTCACAACCCTAGTACAGGACGGTTGTGGGGCCACGGGAATAAGGGGCCAATCGGGAGAACGTATAGGGGAGCTAATCACAGTAAAGGCAAAGTAATTAGTGTAATTAGGGCACTAAGCAAACTAAGTAGAGTAATTAGTGTAATTAAGGCACTAAGCAAACTAAGTAAAGGTAATTAGTGTAATTAAGGTACTAAGTAAACTAAGCCGAGGTAATTAGTGGCTTTAGGAGACTAATCACGGCTTAGTATAAGGACTATATATACGCAGGAACTAGCTAGTGTAAATAGATAGTTCCGCAGTATATAATTTAAGCTTATATTTACAGCATTTTATATTTATATCGAGATATTTTATTATGTATTATTTAGCTGCACCGAATTAATTATTTAAAATTACCTTTAACCCGTATTCCTTTTAAAGGTTCTACATTAAAATGGTGAGAAAACACACAAACCAACCACAACACCACAAATATAACCTCAACAGGTTTTTCTGAATGAATCCACCTGCGTGACAGTGACTCGCTCGCAGGCCGCACTTCACGTAGGACAAAGTAAAGACACTATGGGCTCGCAGGCCACATTATAAACACCGGATTGGCCTGATCAGAGGGCCAGAATTGCCTGCACGCGTGCAAGGCACAAAATACGAAGAAATAAAAGTCGATGTCCTGTTTAAAATAGAATGCCCGAAGCAGACCACTTATATACATAACCCCTGAACCCCCGAATCCTCCGAGAGCCCCACCTCCTTACTCAAACCCTCAGGCCTATAGCCGCACCCCAAACTAAACCTCCCTTCGTATTTAACCACTATAAACCAATAGGCAAATACGTATATAAGAAAAAAAATATCCCTTCTAAGCGAAAAAAAAACATTATTTAGTAAAAATAAGAAAAAATAATATAATCCTGCCATTCCTTTATCCATTCTCCTTTAATTAGAGAGAGGAGCACCCTTACTTCTCGGATTTTAGAGTATACCTCTATCCTTATCGAGCTATTATAACCGGTAACCTAACGACCTCCTCCCTTTGTCTTTAAGGAACTTTAGGAGCCCACTCCTATCTTATAAAACTAAGTATATAATTAGGCGAAAAGTGTATTATTAGCGATCCTAAGTAGTTATAAGTAGGGGGCCGGGTAATAATTAGTTTAAAGAAAAGTAGTAAGTTTATTATTATAAAAGTATAGAGCCTAAAAGGGGTTATTACTTTACTTAATCGTTAAAAGTCGTTCGATACACTATATAGTTTAAACTCTTTATAATTAAAGGGAAGACTTACTATATATTTATTTCTTTTAATAATAGTAATTAAAGTTAACGGAGAACTAGGGAGGGAAGTAAACCGGGAAATTAGTAGAGATTTAAAAAGAAACGAGAGGGTATTTAGTAAGTTAAATCCTTCCGCGTTTATTAAGTTTTCTCGGAA
>NW_001914848.1:509729-511053 GCF_000226545.1 Podospora anserina S mat+
TTATAACCTAAAAACCTTTTTATTTAAGTTATTTATAACTTTATTATTTTTTTTTCCTATAATACTTACGGTCTTATAGTTTTTATAATAACGATTTCCTCTCTAAGCTTTTATTACCGTTAAATCCTTTTCTTTACTATATAAAATACTTCCCTAAAAGTAAGTACGGTAATATTTTAAAACTTAAAAACTATATTCCTATACCCCGCCCTATTTACCGTAAACTAATTTCCTTACTTTTATATTAAAATTATAATGGAAAGCGTAATAGATATAAGATATTAAGTAAGAAATAGTATTAATTTAATACCCTTTTTAATCCTTCGACGAGTCTATATAAACCAAAATACTAATAGTAACGTCGTAAATACTTACTACTTAATAGCTTCTATTATTAATATAAATAAGGAGGACTTAGTATTATCGGTTAAAAGTATTATAATTATCGTTAAGTAAAAAAAAACGTATTAACGATTTTATTATAATAGGATTTAGAGGCTTTCTAGGGATCTATATATAACGTTCGAAGATTCTTTAAAAAAAATATTAAAGAACGTAGGTAAGGACCGAGCTAGTAAGTTATTACTTAGCCTTTAATTAACTTTAAAGGTTATATATAGTATAAATAAGGGAAATTATATAAATACCGTAAATATAAGTCCGATTAAAAAGGATCGTTATTTTTAAATTAAAAAAAAAATATTTAATAATATTAATCGAAAATTATTTTATAAAAGTAATATTAATTTAGTTAAACCGCTTTTTTATAATATAATTTTTTAAGTCGGTAATTAAGTTAAGGCTAAAACGAATAGGTTAAAGAGTATTATTACTTTAAGGAAGGAAAATATTATGCGGAAAACTAAAACTATAGACTCTATCGATACCTTAAAAATACGTTTTCCGAATAATCTCTTTAACGAGATTATTAAAAGGATTAAATTTCTTAGTAGTAATAAATTTTCCTTATAATATATTATAAATAGACTTTGTAAAAAACGTTAATAATATTATTTCATAAGAATTAAGAGGGAGTAGTGTATAGTGTAATCTGTAATTAGAGGGTTATCGAGAGGGAAGTAAGGAATTAAAAAAAAAAAAAATATTTTAGTTTAGAATGTTAAAGAAGGAAAAAGGTCTTCGGTAAATCTTTATTTTAAATTATTTATTTTACTTATAAAATTGAATTATTAAATGATTTACGTAAACTATTTAAAAAGGAAAGAGAGCTCTAATTAATCTACCTCCTATAGAAGTCTATAGGAATAGTCGTTACGTAATATTCTTTACTTATTTTTTCCTATTTTTTTTTTCTTTATTTCTG
>NW_001914854.1:0-1324 GCF_000226545.1 Podospora anserina S mat+
TTACTTATATTATATATAACTTTTAAAATTAATTAAAAACTAAATAATAATTTATTAGCTCGGTCCTTACTTACGCTTTTCAGTATTTTTTTTAAGGAATCCTTAAATATTATATATAGATCTCTAGAAAGCCTCTAAACCCTATTATAATAAAGTTATCGATATACTTTTTTTTATTTAATAATAATTATAATACTTTTAACCGATAATATTAAGTTTTCCTTATTTATATTAATAACGGAAGTTATTAAGTAATAAATATTTATAATATTATTATTAATATTTTAATTTATATAAATTTATTAAAAAATTAAAAAAAATATTAAATTAATATTATTTTTTATTTAATATTTTATATCCGTTACGCTTTTTATTATAACTTTAATATAAAAATAAAGAAATTAGTTTATAGTAAATAAGGTAGGGTATAGGAATATAGTTTTTAGGTTTTAAAATATTATTATATTTATTTTTAGGGAAGTATTTTATACGGTAAAGAAAAGGATTTAACGGTAGTAAAGGCTTAGAAAGGAGATTATTATTATAAAAATTATAAAACTATAGGTATTATAGAGAAAAAAATAATAAGGTTATAAATAATTTATATAAAAAGGTTTTTAAATTATAAATTTAATTAAAAGGTATATAATAAAAAATAAAAAAGAAAGGACTTAAAGGACTTAATAAACGTAAAAAGATTTAACTTATTAAATACCTTTTTATTTCTTTTTAAATCTTTATTAATTTCCCGGTTTATTTCTTTCCTTAATTTTCTATTAACTTTAATTATTATTATTAAAGGAAATAAATATATTATAGGTTTTCCCTTTAATTATAAAAGGTTTAAACTAAATAGCGTATCGAATAACTTTTAATAATTAAATAAAGTAATAACCCCTTTTAAATTCTATACTCTTATAATAATAAACTCGTTACTTCTTTTTAGGCCTATAATTACCCGTCCCCTTATTTATAACTATTTAGAATCGCTAATAATATACTTTTCGTTTAATTATATACTTAGTTTTATAAAATAAAAATAAACTTTTAGAGTTCCTTAAAGACGAAGGGAGGAGGTCGTTAGGTTACTAATTATAATAGCTCGATAAGGACGGAAATATATTTTAAAATCCGAGAAATAAGAATACTTTTTTCTTTAATTAAAGAAGAATAAATAAAGGGATAGTAGAATTATATTATTTTCCTTTCTTTTTACTAAACGATATTTTCTTTTTTTTTTTTAGTTTACAAAGGATTTTTTTCTTATATACGTATTTACTTATTAGTTTATAGTAATTAAATGCGAAGGAGGTTTTAGTTTAAA
>NW_001914854.1:1390-3526 GCF_000226545.1 Podospora anserina S mat+
CATCTTTTCGTACACTGTACGGCCGCCAGTGTGCTGGAAGGTAATATACTAGGTAGCCCTCCTTTAATTAAAAAACACTTCGCTCCGTAAAGCTAATAAGGTATTAAGTAAGCGCCGGAAAACTAAAAAAATATATATACGGCTCGGAGGATTACTTACTATATAAGATATATAGGATTTACTAGACTAGAAGGCCGTAAGTGAGGAGGTAGTAGAAGAAATATAGCCGGATAGCGGTAGTGCTAGGGGGGCTCGTACGAAGGTTTAGTACTGTAGTGTGTGCGGTAAGCCTAGCTATAATGCCCGCACTTGCTAGAAGGCTGTAGAAGGGTCTGATTCAGCTGTTTCTAACGTAATTATAGTTAGTTCTTAATATTATAGTCTAGCAATTAAGGATAGTTATAGTAAGGTGGTGGAGAGTACGTCGCTCGCTTGTCTGCGTCGCTCGCTTATTATGCACGTTAACTATAACCTCTATAACTTTCGGTCTTTTCGATATAGTAATTACTACGATCTTTCTTTTTTATTCGAATTATTTAAATACTTTATAATCCTTTTTAAAGTATCCTACTTTATTATAATTAAAATACTTAAAATTATTTTTATTTTAATTTTATAGCTTTTATTATTAAATAGTATTAACTTTTATAGGCTTTACGTATATAGTTCCCGAAATATAAGTTTCGTATAGCCGTCTTTTCCTTTTATCGTTAAGGTAATAAAGTCTTTATACGTATATACCCTTACGCTTTTTATAATATTAATATTATTAATCGTTAATATAGATTACTATTATAATATACTTATCGATAGTCTCTAATCGTTTTATTTAATATAATTTATCTTTAATTTTTTCCTTAAGCCTATTATAAAATAACTATATTAACCCTTTATTATTAATTATACTATAAAATATATTTATTTTAAATACTATAGCGTAATTAGTAATAAATCGAGTTTATTTAAAGTTAGTTAGTCGCTTTTAAGCACGCTTACCCTCGTCGTACTTTCTAAATACCTTAATTTTTTTTTAAAGCTTTTATACGATTTAAAATATTTTTTCGTAATATCCTCCCTCTTATCGTATTTATTATTAAAGTAATTTCCTAAAATCAATTCGAACTAAATAAATATTTTATCTTTAAACCGGAACGTAATATATATAACTTTAAATTCCTCGTTTAAAAAACGAAAAGGGTAATACCGAAAGTAAACTTTAAATTAAATTAAGAACCCTTTTAGCTTTCCCTTTACGCTTCTATAGTAATTAAGTATTTCGAGCTTAATATATTTTCCCTCCTTACGTAAGGTACTAATTTCTTAATAAAGTATAATATTTTTTTACGTAAGGATATTATAGGAAAGGCGTAATTTATTTTTAAACTCTTAAATACGAGCGAGAAGCTAGTCGATAATAAACTAGATTAAGCCCTCCTAAATATTAATATTTTTAACTATAATATTATTTTAATACCTTTAATTTATCCGTAATAAAATTAAAATAAATATATAACGTATAACGAACCCCTATTTAGAATCTCTAAAAGGAATATTAATTAAAGGTAACTTTTAAATAATTTTAGTTCGGTATAACTAAATAATATACAATAAAATATTTTAATATAAATATAAAATACCGTAAATATAAACTTAAATTATATACTACGGAACTATCTATCTACACTAGCTAATTCCTCCGTATATATAGACCTCGTGCTAAGCCCTGATTATAGTAATTATTCCGCTAGTTCCTAATGATTATAATGATCGCTATAATCCTCCGTAGCTCCCTATTAGTTATGTTGCCGCGATTACTGTGTCTTCCCAGTCTGCTGTCTATAATCGCGTATCCTTGTTCTGATTGGTCCTGCTAGCGATTGGCTGTGCGTCTTGTGCCCCGCACACGGTCCGTCCTGCCTGTTTGGCTTAACTGTGATATAGCTATATATAAATAAGAGGGAGCGCCCAGCGCTCTCCGTATCGAGGAATTTAATTTCCTCACGCAAGTAATTAAGTTTATTTATCTATAATCTACTCTTAAGTAGTTCTTTATAGACGACTTATTATTAATAGTAAACCCCTTATCTAGGACGCTTGTTATAACCTTCGATTATTTCTATTATATTTACTTTCTAG